>NW_026014187.1:0-30563 GCF_020379485.1 Brassica napus
TCCTCCTTCTTGTAAGCCATCAATAGCATATCTTCTTCTTACTCCTTTCTTCAACATAGTTGGACTTCTCTTCACTCTATTCTTGTTGGAGTTTTGCACTCGAAGCATAATGTCCAAATTTCCACAACTATAGCATTTGATGCTTGATTTATCGTACCTTGATTTTGGGTTTCCTCTCCATCTCTCCACGATCTCTTGAGAATTCTCCTCCTCTTTGGTTGAAGTTGTCTTCATATGGTCTCCAACCTCGTCCATTTACACCACAACCTCATCCTCGGAAATGACCGCCACCACGTCTTAGATTGCTTCGGCCACTTTCTCCTTCTTCCACGGTCTTGATCAATTCTCATCTTGAGAACTTGCTCCACAATATCTTCTTTCTTCTTCTTCTTTTCCTTCATAAGCTTGTAGGATCCAAGAGTTGCTCCATCGTCCATAGTCTCCAAGTCTTTTTGTCTCTTCAATAATGGTGACGATATGCTCGAATTTTGAATCCAATGATCTAGAGAACTTTCTTCCATGATTCTCACCTCATCTAACTTCTCACCATTTCTTTTTGGATTAGTAACCGTCAATACTCTTGAGAAGTAATCTGAGATGATTTCTCCTTCCTTCATTTGTAATGCTTCAAATTCTCCTCTTAGAGTTTGAAGACGTACTTCTTAACTTGTTCCCCCCTTGTAAGATGTCCGAAGCGTTCTCCCATTGTTTCTTTGGATGTCTTTGCTCCAGCAAACCTTCTCAAATGTATCTTCATCTAATCCTTGATGGATTAGACAGAGAGCCTTCTTGTCTCTCTTCCTTGAATCTCTCAAACCATCCTTTTGTGTTTGAGATAAAACCACCATCATTCTCCGGTTCAACGAAGCCTTCTCGACTATCTCCCACACATCATGTGCTCCTAAGATAGCCATCACCTAAGACTCCAATTGTCATAGTTGCTCTTAGTGAGCAATGGAACTTGGAAGGGAACACCATTATTTTTGCCATCTTCAAAAGGAACTTGTGGCTCTGATACACACTTTGTTGGAATGAAAAGTTTTATAAAGAGGAGAACGTGTTTTAAGTGTTTGAAGAGAAAGAAATTTTGAAGAAGAAAGATTTTTATAACTTAGAAGAAGATTTTTATTACTTGTTACAAGCTTTTATTTCTTGGTGATGCAAATGAAAGGGGAGTGGGGGTATTTCGCCTCCAAAATACAAAATATCTTACATATTTTAATCATCAATCTAGAGAATTCTACCGTAATATCTAAGATTTTTTTATTATAATTCTCTAGATAATTCTATGAGAATCTAGATTTTTATTCTAAGGAGGTGGAGGCTGATTCTAGCTATTGGACTAAGTTTGGACCTAAAATGATTAGTAACTTATTAGCCCAAAATGTGATCCAAATCAAGTTTAACTTTCAACACAACCCTTTTGTTTCTTTGATCCATTGTTCCACTGTCTCACATAAACAAAATGACCGATCACCATTCTCAACTAATAAAATAACACAATGAGCGATCACAATTCCAACTAATACAATAAACAAACATGCATCTGTTGGCTTTTAAAATCATCTTTTTGCTAACTGAACTATTAGGAAGATCAAAGTCCTCGAGCATGGAGAAGAGAACCTGAAGATGATCGAACGGCCCTTATCTTTCTCGGACAGGCTGCTCCGCCGCAGTTCCCCCTTTCAGATGCTTACTCCAGCCCTCAGATCCTCCTTGCCATGTCTGTTCTCAGTCCCTCACTTTACTGCCTCACCTCAACCCTAATTACAGGTATATTTGTCTCATTCCAACATCAATTTATCTATGGGTTATTTGGTCTTTAATCTGTCAAGATTGAAAAACTTGAATCTTAATTTTTATTTTCACTAAAATATTTAATCTTGTCCCCTTTTGATCTTCTTTGGTCCATTCTTGAATCTTGATACTCTTACTTTGGCAGATGCAATACATCTCTCTTGATCGATTATTGCTGCGGGGAGGAAGATGGTAGACATTATTACATGATTATTGATGTTGGGAAGAGTTTTCGAGAGCAAGTCCTTCGTTGGTTTACCTTCTATAAGATTCCTCGAATTGATTCCGTTAAGCTCTTTTTATATACTAATTTTCTTGAGTTCTTACATCTTTTTGTCTGATATGGAATCTAACTTTTACTACTAAATCATGTATGTATCATTCTACTCATGACCACGCAGACGCAATTCATGGCCTAGATGATATTCGATCTCTTCAACCTCGTGGTTCAGCCATTGACACCAATCCACTTCCCGTCTTTCTATCTCAATTTACAATGGAAAGGTAAAAATTTAATTTGACCTTTTTCCTGTTATTAGTAAGTGTTCTCTAATGAGACTTTAAAAGGCATTTTTGTACAGCATTTCTACGAGGTTTCCTTATTTGGTTGAAAAGAAGGTTAAAGAGGTACCTAGACGGGTTTCACAGCTTGACTGGAGAATCATCGAAGAGAATTGTGACAAACCATTCACTGCCTCGGGCTTATCTTTCACGCCTCTTCCGGTAAACTTCCTTCCAATCTTTTGAGTAAATAAAACATGATTCTTCCAGGAGAACCTGATCCCTTGGACTCCACGTTTTTTGCTTTAGGTATGCATGGAGAAGATTACTTGCTTTAGGTTTCCTCTTCGGCAATAAAAGTAAAGTGGCTTATATATCAGATATATCACGCATCCCACCTAGTACTGAATATGGTAAGAACTATTAATATTTTTGCTAAATCATTTGAAATCACAAGCTAATTAACATTGTCTATGATCAGTGGCGGAGGTAGCACTTAGGGAGGGGGTCAGTTGACCCCTACAAAATTTATATTACATATAAATTTACTTGTACTTCTGGTTTAAAAACCTGGTGAAATGCTGTAAAATTAGTACAATGACCCCGGTAACATTTGTTCAAATTAACTTAAACCCATGATTCAGTTTTTGTTTGACCCAATAAGCTTTGTGGCTGGCTCTGCCACTGTCTATGATTGATCTTCTTACGAATCTTGACTAAGCAGCTATTTCTAAAGCCGGAGCTGGACAGCTAGATCTTCTTATCCTGGATACAAATGTACCATCTATGGTTATGGTATAATTAATAACTTTTATTTCCACTTTTTGTTCATGAAAACTTATTGTTGCTGACTAGCTCTTTGATAATAGAGAGGACGACAACCTACACATCTATGTTTGCCTGAGGTTTGTTTCAGTATCTATCTACATTGATAGAATAATGTTTCATTTTTCTGAGCCTCATCTTCTTTAGACTTTGAGATCATAAAGAGGCGCATGTCCAAGAGAGCGCTTTTAACGGGTATGACACACTATTTTGATCACCATGAATACAATGAGATACTTGCGGAATGGTCTCTAAGTTAAGCAATGAAAGCAGTGTTGTATCATTTTGGTAAATCCACATTGCTGAAACTAATGGACTACGTTCAATATTTTAGGGAAGGAATTCAGTTCAGCTTGCCCACGACGGTCAAAGGCTACCGATAAACCTATGAGCAAATTGCTAAATCCGAAGAGACTAGTTCAGGATTCTTGTTATAAATTCTAGTGCAAAGTCGTTGTATGATTATATATCTGAAGTGTGATACAGAAACAAATCTCTGTTTTTTTTTTTTTTTTTTCCTTTTTCTTGGAACACTTGTCTAAATCTGAAATCTCATTCTTAAGATCTTCTCATGAAATTCAGTTAGTCCCTCTTGCGTCCCAACATTCACTTCTTCTGCAAAATCTCTAAGCACTTGTCTCATCGATCCATTTCCTTCTTGAACATCTTGTATCTCCTCTTCAGAGATCGGTATCCATCAATAATCTCTAAGATCCTCACTTCGGTTCATATCTTTCTCCTTACCTAACTTGACACATCATTTGAAGACTCTTTCTTGCAGCCATGCTAGCGCTTAGCTCTTTTCTCAGCTTCTGAACATCACCCGGATCGTTCTTGTTGGGATTATGACGAGGTTTCAACTCGTGGTTACATATTTTAAGCTCCTTCTTACCTGACCGATGATGATTGTTGTTGAGCTTTCTGGATTCGAGTCTTTAAATCGTCGAGAATTGTCATCATCGTGATAAACTTTTTTTGTCTTAACATTCATCTAGGGGCTTTGAGGTTGCTTCATTGTGATCTTGAACGAGCTTTAAGGGGGCTTTGAGCTTTAAGACACATCGTGATAACTCTTTGTGTCTTACATTGATCTCGGGGATTTGAGGTCAAACCCTAATCTTATAAGTTAAGTTGTAGATATGTAATACTATCAGAAGGACCAATGGTCAACGAGTGATGGATACGAACAAGAGTCTTAAAGTTGAAAACTACTACTTCATTACCTTATTTAATGGACTCAAGACAAGTTGACCATCAGAGATATGGCCGTTTGTTAGTAAGGATATTGGAGTCTTGAAAGTTGAACAACTTCACTCCCTTATTTAATGGACTTGATAGAGTTTGACTATCAGAGAAAATGGCCGTTGGTCACTGCGTCATGATGCTAGTCTTGAAAGTTGAAGCTACTCTTCACTTCCTTATATAATCTTGGACTTGAGAGACAACGTGACCATCACAGAATGGCCTCTTCCTCTTCCTCCTGGTTCCGTCATCTTCGGATTTGACTCATGTGATGAAAAGGGAAGAAGATGTATAAACTGGTCGAGTTTCCGTCGAATTGACGTCATCAATCCTGCAGAGGCTAGGCGCGATTGAGATATTGGGAAACGCTCAGAAAGTGTGTACTTCATGGCGTCGCGTCTGTAAAGACCTTCTATGTGGCGGAATTGTTCATGCATGACCTCGGAGAAAGCATGGAGTTCGACCTCGAGATCATGTGCCGTCATGCAGTCGATCTTAGCCAGGAGGCTTAATTCAGATCGATATTAGGCACTTTGGTACTGATTATCTCCTCAAGTACATATCCGATAGGTTTCTCTCTCTATATATATCTCTCTCCAAATAAAATTATTGAGAAGTTATTGTTACCTTACGATTGTCTTTTTCTTTTTTGATAGATCGATCTGATGAATATAGTAGGAATGTTAACGGTCCATTTGCTGGAATCACTAGTACTGGTTATGAAGTGTTTAATAATGTTGTCTGTTTTGTCTACATTGTACCAATTTAAGCAAATCAAAGTGTGTTTGTGTGTGACTGTTATTCTCTTACTCTCCATTTCAGAGTAGGAATCATAAATATGTTTTCTAAGATTGTTATGCTTTTGTCATGACGTTGCTACTGATATCTTTGGTGAAATATTTTTTCGCATGTTATGGTTCTTACTCTCTTACGTGGCTTCAGTTTTTTAACTTTTACCGCAATTATTTGCAGGTCGGGTAATCTCCGAAGCCTTAAACTTGCAAAGTGCTACTCAGTCACAGATCATGGATTTGAAAGAGCAGTTGTGAAGCTTCCGTTACTTGAGGACCTCGAGGTCTCATACTGCTTATTGTCAGAAGAGTCTCTTAAAGTCGTAGGCCAGTCTTGTCATAATCTTAAGACACTGAAGCTGAACCGCAGGGGACTCAGACGTCCAAGATTTGAAAATGACGATGAGGCTCTAGCTATCGCTGAAACGTTGCATGGCCTTCGTCACCTCCAGCTTTTCGGGAACAGTCTATCAAACACCAGTTTAAGCTCCATTCTGGACAATTGTCCTTATCTGGAACACCTTGATTTACGTCAGTGTTTTAACGTCAGCATTGTTGGGGATTTGGAAAAGAGGTGTTCCGAGAGGATCAATTTGTGAGATACCCTAGTGACTCGACTCATGATTATCCGTTTGATGCAACGGTTTTTTCATATGGATTCAGATGAAGAGGACTACGTTGATTGTATGACTTTGACAATTATGACTGACTTTTATTGATATGATATTTATGATCCTCTGAGAATTCAATAACCTCTTTCTAATTGTTTCAGTGTCCTTGGTCTTATGTGGCTTTGTTAAGAATGTCTTTTGCTTTTGCATATCTTTTTTTTTGTCTTTCTACAGTTCTAACTCTAGAAACGTTTGAAGGCTATGTGATCGTTTGACTTTTGAGTTAAAGTTTGTGATTATTCTTGAACATTATAGATATCAGGCCTTGTACTGATTATTCGGCTGGGAGAATTGTCATAAACTACCTTGTTCTGCTTAAAACAAACACAGCAAGAAATCTGTTGATCAAAACGAAGGTAATTAGAAGCTTTTTTCTAACAGTAAGCAATTCATCAATTTTTCTAATAGGAACATGAATAATCTATTTTGTAGTGCGTTCCTTTATATGGTTGCGAAAATATCAGAATTGCAAAACTAATGAGGTTTTAGAGCTAATTTCATCAACCTGCAAAATTCCTTGTCGTTTAAGTAAAGGTCAAACGAACAGCATCTTGCTTTAGTCTTGCAATGACTTGATCTCCGAGTCGTGACCTGAAACATTGAACAAAAGTAAACGGAAGAAGGTTTTTCTACGTTTTCAAGTAGAAAAAAAAAACATTTTCAATTTATTCTGCCACATTATGGAAAACATGTAGACGTGTGGTTTATCACTTTTATTGTGAATCTACCCATTTCTTTTAAAGCTTGTTATCTTCTAAACTCATGACCAAAAAAATTGTCAAGGTCAACACTACTATCATGTAATAAAGAAAACTGTTTTCCGGATATCAACAAAATTCTAGTGAAAAAAATAAAACTTGTGGCTGAATAGTGCCAAACTAACATCATCTAGTTCTGGTCTTGCGATGACTTGCCATCCGATTAATGACAGAAACTTTTTTCCAGGAACATATAGCTACTTTTCATAAATATTATAAGCAAAGGTCAAAGGAAGCTTTTTTTTTAGGGTTAAGAGTAAAAAGATCAATTTATTACAATATATCAAGTATTATCCACATACAAATCTATCATATATGATATCTTGGTTAGTATTCACGGCCGTGTGTAATAAATAATGATATCTTGGTTTAAACGTTAACAGACCGCCAAAAACCCTAATGTTACGTTGCCCTAAACGATGTTGTAGTCCATATGTAATACTAGGATGAAGATATGGTCACTGAGTGATACTCCATATACGAAAATCGAAAAGTTTTGAAAGTTGAAATTATCTCATTCATTTATTGAATGTACTTCACTCTCTTAGGATATGAATGGTGACCAAGAAACGACGAGGAACAAATGCATTCCCTAACATTCCTTAAAAAATCACAATTCATAAGATATTATTTTTTATTTTTATTCTCTATCATTCCTTTTTTTGTAGAGAAATAAAGAACAAATAATTCCTTGTTAAATATGGGATGGAACACCATTCATTTTCATTCCTGTAATTTTGTTCCTCTTCATTTTTTATTCGTTCCTCTTGTTTCCAGAATGCTCACCAGTCGGACCCTAGTTAATGTACTTGAGACAATTGACCATGCAGAGAAAATGGTATTTTCCTATTCGTCGTTGCCCTCTTCCTTGGGACCATATGGTCATTGTGTAATAGTTACGAGAATTCTTGAAACTTGAACCTACTTCACTCCCTATTATTTATTGGACTTTTGAGACTAATTTTATCTTCAGAGAAAAATGGCGTCTTCCTCTTTGCCTCCTTCCTTGGAACGGTTATCACTGAGTTTTCCTTCTCCGAGTTTCCGTCTTTGACTCCAGAGATGGAACGGAGAAATAGTAGCTGGGCAGAGCTTCCGACTGAACTAACGTCATCCATCTTGCAAAGGCTCGGCGCGATTGAAGTATTGGAAACGCTCAGAAAGTGTGTACGTCATGGCGTCGCGTCTCTAAAGACCCCTGCTATGTGGCGGAAGATTGTCATGCATAACGTAAAGACTTGGGGTACAACCTCGACATCATGTACGGTCACGCATTGATCGTAGCCAGGGAGGCTTGGTTGAGATTGAAATTTGGGATTTCGGCACTGACTCTCTAGTCAACTACATCGCTGATAGGTTCTCTCTCTCTCCTCTCTCTCTGCTTATGAAGTCTCGTTTTGCTAGGGAAATTTCATTTGTAAATGTGCTTTGCTTCTTAATAAGAAGTTCTTATCGTTCTTAGTCCTTAACGTGGCTCATGTTTTTAATTATAACACGCAATTGTTTACAGTTCAGGAAATCTGAGAACCTTAAACTTGTAAAATGCTCTCTAGTAACGGACGAGGGACTTACCGAAGCCTTGTGAAGCTTCCATTGCTTGAAGAACTCGAGGTTTCATACGGCTCATTGTCAGGAGAATCTCTGAAATCTGTAGGCCAGTCTTGTCCTAATCTGAAGACATTGAAGCTAAACCACAAGGGAATTAAGTATCCTAGACTCTTTAGTGACGATGATGCTCTAGCTAGCGCTGCAACAATGAATGGACTTCGTCACCTCCAGCTTTTTGGAAACAATTTACAGACGAACGGTTTTAAACGCCATTCTGATAATTGTCCTAACCTGGAACATCTTGATTTACGTCAGTGTTTTAACGTTAACACTGTGGCGATCTGGAGAACAGGTGTTCCGAGAGTATCAAAGTTTTGAGACGACCTAATGACTCTACTCATGATTACCCATATGATGCATCGGTTATCGAAATGTATTCGTTTGAGTATGAATTTCCTGATGATTCGACCACCAGATGTTAATTTCCTTGACTTTCCAAAATTTGACCTTCCTGACGATTTACAGTCCTTTCTTTGGCCTGTATGATGAACGATAATCCGAATATTATAGCCGGCAACTTCTAGGTTGCATCGGGTTAGCTGAAGAAATATTATATGTATCTCTTTTAAGTAGTAGTTTGGAGGTCTTTCGTGTCATTGCCACGAGTCTTTTGCTTTTCTAAAACTCCTTTTACTTATTTTATCTAATAACACAAGCATATGTGACTGTTTTTATCTTTCTTTGAGTTAAAATTTGTGAGTTTTTTTTTCTGTAACATTTAAAGGAATCAAGCCTTTTACCAGTGACAATCGTCTAGAACAAATTGTTTAAAGGTTTGTGTTAGAAATCAGACAGAAAAGGAAACGCAAAGACAAGACCAAAGTCCAAGATATGTAATAACACTGTTTTCTCTCAGTAAACATCCATCAAAATTATCAAAGGAACAGTAATCATCTCTATGGGGTTGTGCTGCTTCAGGTTCCAATGTTCCACTATAATACTATATGGAACAAACCTATCAACCGCAAAGTTTCTTGTGGCTGAAGGAATGGCCAAACGCAAACCATCAAGCTCTGGTCTTGCAATGACTTGCATCCGAGTCCGTGACCTGAAACATTTATTCCGAAGAACATGAGATACTTTGTCATCAAGTAAAAACATATGAATCTTTTTCTTTTCTCTCGTGGTTTAAGAGATAGAGAGACAGTTTACGTTTCTGTGAGGCCGAAAGAAAGACAAGAATATCATTCTCCAGGACTTGTACATATGTGCCTTTTGCATCACGATGTAGATGTAGCTTTACCAGCTGCAATTGGAAAATCAAAACACTGAACACGCCAATGGTTTAAATTAAAACATTGTACAACTAACACATGGACTATATAGATTTACATTCTACGGGGAACAAACTTATAAGAAGAGTTGAGACCATAATTATTCTCAACACACCTGTGAATCGCCAAAGCTTGAGCCGACAAAGACAACAGCATAGTCAAGGTCGTATGATATAGAGGACGCAATAGAATTTTCACACAAAAGCTCACACTTTAAGGCCAGTGACCCTTTATATAAAAAGAGTAAATAAGTTCAATAGAGCTTTCAGTTGTTTAGAATATGGAAGGGTGTAAGAGGTAGTATACTTACTTTTCTTTCTCGTGCGTGGTTATAGCAAGCAGATGAATCAGTCCAGCATGGTCACAAAGAAGATGCCTAGAGCCATCCACATCAACTCTTCCGCACGCTTTAGTATAGGCTGCAATGTAAGAACATCCAGCTGAGAGTTATATTACTAACAAACAAAGTACTAAAATTTCTACTCTAAAAATCCAAGAAACATAAATTTGTAAACTAGAATGAAAAACAAGATATCAGCTTTTCCTTGTTGATGAAACAAAAGCCTGAGAGAGAAGAGAGTATGTAGTACCTGGAGCCCACACCATGTGGGGTAAAGCAAATGGATCTCAATTCTAGTACATTTCCCTGCAAACAGATCAACACCTCTCTGTCACTCTAAACACTAGAGTGTATCTGTCCATAGACTAAACCCTTTTACGGAACTGCTACACATCAAGAAAAAGCACGATCTTTGTGTTTATTAGTGAACCCTCTTCAACACATGTAATAAAAGTTCAGACTTGAGAACATGTCTTATATCTGAATCTAGCTTGCTTTAAACCATCTAAAAACCTCAAATAATATAAAAAGTGATAAGGAAGAGAGGAAGCAGAGAGTTCGTATGCAACCGGATGATTAGTTTATGCCATATAGGATGATTAGTCTCCAGCTATAAAAAAAACCAGACTATTATATAAAAATTATAATAAAATGGGGACAAAAATACATCACATAATACACATATTGCTGTTACATAATTCCACTAATAGTAAAAGTAAAATGATTTATATAACTGTAAATGTAAATATCACTCGAATATTTGTTCTTATTTAACCGATATCATTTTTATTTACCCATATCGAGTTGGCTAATGGTAAAGGAAATGCTAGTAGCCTTTCATTGGTCGGATTTGATACGCGTTGGAAAGAATTATTTACAACATTTGGGTTCCCAGTAAAAATGAGAAACCACTTTTTATCTTTTAAGAATATACTTTTGTTTTCTAAAAATAATATAATATTTATATATTTTTTCACGTTTATGTATTTTTTATTATGACATTACGCATAATAATTAAAATATATATTTTTAGTTTATGCGTGTGTTTTCCATAAACTAACATATATATGCAAAAAACAATATTTGAGATGTTTTAATTAGGCTGGAACTTTTATCCGAGATCCGGATCCGATCCAAAATTCCGGATATCCGGAGAGGCCGAATCCGGATCCGGATAGTAAAATGTTGGATCCGTCAAAGCCGAATTCGGATCCGGATATCTTGATTTTTAGTCCGGATATCCGGATCCGTAAATTTATTAATAACTATTTCAAAAATAGTAATATCTATCTATATATAAAAACTAATTTTATTTAATATATTTTCATTTTTATAATAGTAATATATAAATTTTATGTAAATTTTGTAATATTATACATAGAAATAATTAAAAACATTATATATATTTTTATTTTAAAATTATTGTTAATATTTTAATATATATTAATATTATTTTTATTATTTTAAGGATCCAAATCCGGATCCGGATATCCGCCAAATATTATAATTTTTAGAAGGATATCCGATACCCGATATCCGCGAACCCCGGATCCGGATAAGGAGTAAAATTATGGATCCGCCGGATAAGGATCCGGATCCGAATATCTTAAAATTGTCCGGATACCCGATCCGTCCCAGACCTAGTTTTAATAGGTTTTTGGTCATAAATGACAACTATATTTAAATTTACAACCCGTTATATAGTAGTCTTAATTTTTAATTTCTCAACCCGATACATAAATATTCGTCATGCATTTTTAGTAAAATATTTATATTATACTTATTAAAATGAGTAATTTGTTGGAATGAGTAATTTTCATTTCTTGTATTTATATTATTATCAAATTAGTTTTATTTAACTTATTGACTTTAACATTTTATTATTTAGGATTTTTATTTTATATGAAAGTTTTTTTCTTTTTTTAGAACATTGTTATCTTGTCTAAATGTTTTTTCTTTACATACAAAAACTTGAAGAATATTCTTTTTGAAATTTTCTCTATTACAATTTTCTCATAAGAAAAATCTTAGGTGTTTTAATTTTTTAATACAAATGCTTAAATGTACACGTTATTACCAAATCTAATATTTCAAATCCTTACTAAAGAAAAATAATTTAAGGTAAAATTCAATTGAACAAATGTAATATCATACATAATTTAAAAATAATTTTCTAATAGCATTTTAGTTAATATATATCTAAAACAATATCATCAATTAAATAGATTAGTCAATTGGTTATTTAAAAATTTAATTAGGTACAAATTTAGAATTATCAGTAAAATAGATATTTTAAATATCTTATCATTATTAAGTTTTTATTCCCAAATACGGCATATCCTTTAAATTTTTTAAATATTGTTAATTCATTTCATTAACAATAAATTTTGAAAAATGTAATAAACATTATTTAATAGATGATAATACCCACAAATTTATGGAAAGAGGTTCTTACTTTACATATTAAGGTTTATAGTATTAATGTGAATTAAGTGTAATATTTATCATGAATTTGTAGTGGAATAGATTTAGGAAAAAAATTAATTTAGATTAAACTTTTATTAAGTATTTCAATGGCATTGTATTGTAATTAAGTTGTAAGTCTTAGGGTTATTTCTTATTAGGACGTAAGGCTGATGTATAACATGTGGTCAGGCGGACGGCTGCGCGGGTATTTATTTTTACTTTTATACATAAATATTATTTAAATATTTATTGCTTAATATTTTAAATATTTACCATATTTCAAAATATTTATAAACACATAATTAAATAGTTATAAAGAAATATGACCTGTGTATTCATATTAAACCCTCGATAAATATTGACCCCATTGATACGTTTAAGTAATATTTCTTTTAACATGAATCGTTTTCCAAGTACAGTAATATTTCAAATATTTTTATTATATATGGTGAGATTTAGATACATCAAAAAGGAATACTGAGTTATAAATATTAAATATTGTTCTACAAGTAATTTAAAGATATTTAAATATTAGCGTAGATATTTTATTGTTGAAAATAATTAATAGTAACTGAGATTGTTAAAATGTATTTTAGGAATTTTTGATATATATATATATTATATTATGCGAGATTATATATATTAAAAGGGAATATTCGATTATAAAACATTTCATATTGTTCTATAAGTAATTCAAAGATAGTTAAATCTTAACCTTGAAGATTTTATTGTTGAAAGTAAATAGTAACTGAAATGCTTAAACATATACTTTAAGAATATTCGAAATACCCATATTTATGCTTTGCAAGCTAAATTTGTGGGATTATACAATATTTGCAGAATATTACATATTATTGTTAAAAATTGTTTTAAACTTGAATTCCTAAAAATTGGCTAAAAAATTATTTGTTGAACGTATGGAGGATATTGCATATGTTTTTCTTAGGGTTGACTGCCTAAAACTCCCTGTAAATACAACAATCCTATCTATTCCCACCCGTACTATTTACCTCTTGAGAAAACCACCCTAATATTTAATTCTCTTCAAATATCCCCCATTCTTTTTAACTCTGTCGAGATCCCCATCTCTAATCAGATCCGAAAACACAATTGCAAAATTAATAAATCGCGTTTTGTAACGATTATCCATTATCATGATCCGACCCGACCTACAAAACAGACCCTACGAAAATCGATTCGAGGAAAACTGAAAATTAGGTTCGTGTGTTTTCAGGTCTCGACACAGAGACGACGAAGAGAACAAGGGACAGAGAGAGAGAAAACGAGGGCGAAGAGTGGAGAGGGATGACCGAGCAAGCAAGCGTGAGAGAGAGTTCAGTTCGGGTTCGTCTTCAACGCGAAGAGGACAGAGAGAGAAGAAGGAGAAGAAGAATAACAATGGAAGAGAGCATAGAGTACGGACATGTTGCAGAGAAACGTACAAAGAAGACATGAACAGTAAACTATGTAACGATCTTTTCAAACAACTCTTCGCTATATTTTCCTGTAACAGTACAGAGGATAGAGAGACAGCGACGAAAGGTGCCATGGACGAATAGAGGCACAAAGAGACGAGTTTTGAGTCTAAGCTCTCTTTATTTTATTATTGGGTTTGAAATTCTCTTAGACTTGTGTTGTTTTTGTGGTAAAGTCTTTGAAACCAGGAACCTGATTTTTAAGTTTACGTTCTTTATCTTGAAATGCATTAACCATAACTCATGTTTTAAACATAACTACACTAACGTATATACAAATCGGAAAAAGTCATACTCATGTTAAACATAAACACAACAAACATAACAATCAGACAATGTAGAACTCTTGTTTTAAACATAAAACCAACATAACATCAAACAAAGCCAAACTCATGTCTTAAGTATTCCCTAGCAGAAGAAAGATTTAGAAAAATAGTGGGTGTAACTTCTTCTTCATCTTAGGGTTCTTCTTAAGATCCTCTATGTAATTGGGATTTGTTCCATTGATGAAACAAATTAAACGATATCTTATTGTTTCACCTGATTCCATAGTTTTACTGTTATCGTCTTTTTCTTTACGTCTCTCTGTAACACGTAACATGTACTCTCTCTGCTCTCTTCCATTTTTCTCTGTAACATGAAAACACACGACCCTAATTTGAGTTTCCCCAAATCGATTTCGTTTTTTAAAGTTAGTCGGGTCTATATTGCAGGGTCGGATCGGATCATGATTAATGGATAATCTATTTACAAAACGCGATTATTAATTTTTAATTGCATTTTCGGATCTGATTAGATATGGGGACCTAGGCAGAGTTAAAAAGAATGGGGAGATATATAAAGAGAATTAAATTTCTGGGTGGTTTTCTCATGAGGCAAAATAGTATGGGTGGGAATAAATAGGGTTGTTGTCTTACAGGGGGTTTTAGGCAGTTAACCCTTTTCTTACGGTGCATATGTTGATGTTGTGTGTTTAGAAATGATTTGTTTTCACTTATTCCATGATGTAATTTTTTACACCTTAGTATAATATATATTTAAAATAGAATTGTAAGTTGCAACTGATTCATGATATAATATTTTATTAAAGTACAAAATAATCATATTTCGTGAAAAGATTTGACTGTAAATTACAACCAAATCATGTTTTGATATTTTTTATTTTTCTTATTGTTGCCCTACTCCTCAATGACAATTAGATTTCCTTAAAGTGTTTGCCGTGATTTTAGTTAAAATAGATTTAGGAAAGTGCATTAATAAGCAAGAAAAGACAGAATATTATTGTTTGATTATTAATACTTTAGTGGCATTCCATCGAAATATGTGGTAAGTTTTAGGGCTATTTGTTATTAGTACTTTTTTTTTTTTTTTTGGTCAAACCTATTTGTTATTAGTACTTATGTTTTGATAATATAGATGTAACTAATGGGCCCCAATATTGTGCTACACAAGAACGAAATGGTTAATGGGCTCACTGTGGACTAGACAATAATGGGTCGGGTCAACCCGACTTGGGAAGAAACCTAGGTTCCCTTTTGTAAAAGCCGTAAGTGTAAGATTTTAAAGTTTGGACTTTCGACAAAACAAACAAATCGTTTTTTTTTGCTTCGCCATCGCCGCTAAACCTTCAGCTAAAACCTTAAACCCTAATCGAGCTCTCCTGCTTTCGCTGAGCTACAGAGATACAGATAAGAGAGAAGGATGAAGCACCCGAAGGTGGAGGCTTTAAGAGAGAGGCGGCAAGAAGGGCTCGACCGATTCGGATCCCTTCTTCGAGCAAGAGACGAAGAAACGGAGGAAAGTCAGTACTTACGACGACGAAGACATCGAGTCTATTGACTCCGACGCCGAAAGAACGGGCTTTAAACGGCGAAGATAGAAAGGAGTTTGATGAAGCCGCGGAGGAGGAAGAGGATGAGTTTGCCGACGAGACGGCTGGAGAGAAGGGAGAGGTTAGCTGAGGCGTTGCTGTTGCGAACGAGGGAAGCTCAGAGGAGGCAGCGTGAAGAACGTGATGATGATGATGATGAAGACGATGAGGATGATGATATTGTCAGACTTGATGAAGAAGCAGCAGGAGGATAGTGGTCGGGTTCGAAGAGCTATTGCATCCAGGTAAATGAAGAAACTTTGGTTAATTAGGGTTTAGGGGTAGCTTGTGGTGGTTTAGAGAATCGATTGAATTGTGAAGCAAGTTAGTGACTTTTAATTATTTGTTAGGTTTGAAGATTGGTATACTGAAGATAAGATAAACTTTGTCATTAGGCTTTAGGGGTAGCTAGTGTTTTAAAAAAACTGGCTGAAAATTGTGAAGCAAGTTAGTGATTTTTGATCATTTGTTTGGTTATTATACTGATTAAAGGTTAAACCTTTTTTTTTTTGCATAAATCAGTGTTCAGGAGCCACTGAGTAGTGATGAGTTTAGCATCATTGTCAAGCACCGAAAATCTGTTGTCTCCGTTGCTCTCTCTGATGACGACATTAGAGGATTCTCAGCTTCCAAAGACGGCACTATGTCCATTGGGATGTATCTTCTGGCAAGAGTGACAAATACAAATGGCCAAGCGATGACGTTCTCAAGTCTCATGGGATGAAAGTGAGGGAGCCTCGGAGTAAAAAAACACAGCAGAGAGTCTCTTGCTTTAGCCGTTAGCTCTGACGGTCGTTACTTGGCGACTGTGGAGTTGATCGCATGTTCATATATGGGACGTTCGTACCAGAGAACATGTCCAGGTAACAATGAATATAATCCCGTTTTGGTTGTTTCTTCTTTCCGTCTGGTCTCAGCTTTTTGTTATAATTATGTGTGTTTGCAGGCCTTTCCAGGTCACAGGAACACTGTTTCTTGCCTATGTTTCAGACATGGAACAGCGGAGCTCTACTCTGGTTCTTTTGATCGGAGTGTCAAGCGTGGAATGTAGAAGATAAGCTTTTGTGCAAGACAGTTTGGACACCAGGATGAGATTCTAGCCATTGATGCGCTTAGGAAGGAGCGTGCACTTACTGTTGGAAAGATAGGACCATGCTACTACACAAGGTAATAGACTATTGGGTTGAGACATCATCATATGGTTTCTGTTATTCTGTATTTAGTAAGTCTTGTTTTATGATGTTAGATGCCTGAGAGACGAGCCGTACGATTTACCGCGCACCTGCATCTTCTCTTGAGAGCTGCTGTTCATCAGTGACACTGAGTACCTGTCTGGTTCAGACAACGGAACTGTTGCGCTTTGGGGCATGTTGAAAAGAAGCCGGTGTTTCTCCTCAAGAATGCACATTCCGTTGTAGCTGATGGAACCACCACTAATGGTAAAATCTTAACATCTCAACAGCATATATATATATATAGTTAGAGAGATCCTTATGCTCTGAAAAGTCTTTAACTGCTTGTGTTCTTTTGCTAAACAAGAAAATGGTGATCATGATTATGTGAACTCTTCCACAACGAATTCTTGGGTCAGTTCAGTTGCTGTGTGTAGAGGTAGTGACCTTGCTGCATCTGGAGCTGGTAATGGTTTTGTGCATTTGATGGCTGTTGAGGCAGGTGCCATTCGACCTTTATTCAAGCTTCCACTGTAATATTTTCTTTCTCTAGTGTTGTGTTGATCCATCGGTTGTTTCTAATACAAGGAGAAAAGCCCCTTTCACATCATAAAGTAGTAATCTCACAATGTTTTCTTTTATTATGTTACAGACTGGATTTGTGAACTCTATGGCTTTTGCAAAATCCGGTAAATTTCTGATTGCTGGTGTTGGACAGGTATGTGATCATCCTCCCTCATCTTCTCTCTTTGTCTATGTGTTGTTTAAGTGAATGCTAATACCAAACTGTTGTGTGTTTGCGATATGGATATGGCAGGAGACGAGATTTGGAAGGTGGGGATGCATAAAGTCTGCGCAAAATGGTGTGGCAATACATCCCTTAAGGCTGTCATAAGTATTCTGTTGGGGGTGAAAGAAGAGTTGGTACTTATTTTTGAGTCTCTTAAGTTTATGTAATGACAAGTCTTTTCAGCTCCTAAAGTTTTTGCTCCCTTTTGTTTGTTTTATTTATTGTACCCAATTTTTCTATTACAAGAGAGACGAGAACTTTACTAACGTTTTGGAGGTTCGGATGAATCAAAGAGATGAAGAATTACATTATTTATACCAAGTTGATTATTATTACTAATAGCAAAGATCACAAGTTGCAGTCACAACTACATGTAAACCAATCATCTCCATTATGTTTGTAAAAGAAATAAAAAAATTCTCGAGTAGGTGAGAAGGAAAACTTTTATACAGTAGTCATATTCACATTGTGAACAGTAACTATATCATTTGCTTAATATTATCGTATGAACATGAAGCACTCTGGTGTAAGAAGATGATCAAGATTCTTGATTTAAAGGACAACAAACGCAGAAGAATTGTACTCGTCTACAAAAAGAAGCCATGAACACACCAATTTTTCAACATAATCCGTGTAGTCTCAGTTCCCTAAAGCATCTCTTTTGTTTGCCTTCTATTCTAACTATAGAAGGCACAATAGTATGCAAATGTGTCAACCCAACAAATAAACACATATATCTATAATGTGCATTTCAAAAGAATAGATTCCATCAGTGGTTGAACTTAAGGTTACAGTGCATAAGTTTGGGTATAATGAAACACAAAAAAAAAAAAAAAAAATATGATTTCACAAGCAGTTGTCATCACACTTAAAATAAATGGAGACCATAAAGTCGCCGACTTTGGTGGAATGATCTCATTATCCTTAAATTGACAATTTGCACTAATTTCCATTCATTTCAGAAAAGGGAGAATATTTTTGAAAATATTAAAATAAAAGTCAGAGCACGTATTCTTCGTCATTCCCTATCTATCCTCCCTTTCCCAAGATTGTAAGAATACCAACTCTCTCTTATCTCGCAATTTTGATTCTGTATGTGTGTTCCTTGTTACATTGTTAGATCATTCAACCCCTAGCTAGATTCCTTCTCTGTATGTTTAGATTTTTTTTTTAATGGAACTTTAGTCTTGTTCCTGGTTCTTCCTCCATTGAAATGTATTATTCATCAATTTTTTTTTTTTTGAAACTTTTGTCCTTCATCTTTTTTTTTTTTTGGAACACCTTTTGTCCTTCATCAATGTTGAAAAGATCAATTTAAAAAAAAAATACGCATGTTCAAGTTTAAGTTAAACGTTAATCAGTTTGATTACCTTAAGAATGGTCTTCAACAAATGTTCACATTTATTTGTTTATTTGTTCAAATGCAGGGATCATTGTGTTGATGATGTGTGTTGTTTCTTAGAAGAGAAATGAGCAATTATGCAGCCAGACTCGGCCAGCCTGCCTCAGGTATATCAAAAGTTTAATTTTTGGGTTTTCACTAATGTGATGAATTCTATAGATTTAGAGAAAATTCCTGGATTTTTTGTGTTCTGTAGTTACAATAATGGGTGAAGAATTCATAAAATGATCTTTAGGGTTTCTGATGATTATTAGTTGCTGTTTAACAGGTAAAAGGAGAATAAAAGATCTTTTGAAACAACCTGATAACCGAGTCTGGCGCTGATTGTTCCGCTCCTGATCCAAATGGGCGTAAGTTTGATCATATTCTAACCAATTTACTATATTGTTTTGTGTCTTTGTATCTCCACATATACTTGTGTCTTTAGTTATGCGGCATCTTTGTGTCTTCGTTTTTCCTCAGATCAGCAAATATTGGAGTCTTCATTTGCTTAAAATGTTGCGGTGTGCACAGAAGCCTCGGCACTCATATCTCAAAGGTGATATAGGTTTTATTACTCAGACAGTATGATCTTTTTTTTTTGTTGTCTACTCATATATAGCTTGGTTTGGTTGATCCAGGTCTTGTCTGTGACCTTGATGAATGGTCTGATGAGGAAGTCACGCTCCATGATTGAAAATTGGAGGAAATGCTTCTGCCAATTCTATTTACGAAGCTTTTGTACCTGAAGGAAGCTCTAAGCCTGGTCCTGATGTTAGTCATGACCAGCGTCTGAGATTCATTAGGTACTCATTCAAAAAGAACTTGTGACAGGACAAATCTATCATTCTTTCTAATGAGTTTACTCAATCTTTGGTTAGGTCCAATAATGAACTCCAAGAGTTTCTGAAACCAAGCTTGCGGATTACATCAGGGAAGTGCTCCTCGACAAAGAAACCATCATTTTCTTAAATCAACTCTTTCTACAAAATTCATGGATAGTTTTCGCGCAAATTCGTCATCAAAGAAGATAGTAAACCTTCTAACTTGCAACCTTTCTAAACATTTCTTCTTTGATAAAATCTTCTTAATGAGATTTATAAGTTTTGACAGTTTGAGGAAGGAATGGTAGAGTTTATTGGATTGTTGAAGGTGACTGTTAAAGAAAGGTACTAACTTAGCAATCAGAGACATGATGTCAAGTGATCCTTATGTTGTCTTGAATCTTGGGAAGCAAGTAAGTGCATCTCTTTGTTTACTGTTTATACAATGGACTCTTTTGGATCTTAAAACTATTGTTCATGTTGATTGTTCAGAAACTTCAAACAACAGTTGTGAATAGTAACTTGAACCCAATATGGAACCAAGAGCTCATGCTATCTGTTCCTGAGAGCTATGGTCCAGTGAAACTGGTAACCCATCCTAAAGCATTTGGAGGTTTTTTATTCTGAATGCATCTTATGTGGTTTCTCTGTGATTGCAGCAAGTGTATGATTATGACACTTCTCTCTGATGACATAATGGGAGAAGCTGAACTTGATATCCAACCTCTTATCACATCTGCAATGGCTTTTGGGGATCCTGAGATGTTTGGGGATATGCAGATTGGAAAATGGCTGAAATCGCATGATAATCCGCTTATAGATGAACAGCATCATTAACATTGTTGAGGGAAAGTGAAGCAAGAGGTTCAGATCAAGCTTCAGATGTAGAGTGTGGAGAATTAGAGCTGGAAATGGAATGGTTGCCACTTGAACAATAATATGCAATAGGTCCCATTGTGTATTAAATTATAATTTGCACACTCTTTTGTTGGAACACTTTAGATCTTCCCACAGGAACTCTTGTTTGTAATATTTTTTTTTCCGATGGTTATATTTTACAGAGTACAGTACATTGGGTTATATTGTTTTTGATGGATGAAAATTAAAGAAAGCCTTCACCCTTTTGGCCTAGTTTCGTACTTTTATGTTTGGTTACCAAATGGACACAGGAGAACATCTGGTATTAAGTCTCAAATTTTCATTACAACAATCTTTTCATTACCAGAGAGCTTAATCTACAAGAATCATCTTCCTCTTAAGCAACTCAAGCATTATAGAGATCTAGTCTCTCTAAGAACCACTTTAGCTAAATTTGAGAAACTACACTATCAAACCATCTGTTGCTAACAAAGGCACAATGAGTTCAAGTCTAATTTCAAAAGCACATGAATGTAAGCAAAAGACTATAACAAAGAGAATGAATTTCCAAATGTAAGAACCACTATTAACCATCTGTTTGCTAACAAAGGCATAATGAGACTTGAGCTAGTTCCGAAGAAAAGACATGACCAAAGAGGATGAGCTTTTAAATGGCCAGTGGAACAGATTAGATTTTTGCTATAAACCTTCTTTTCACCTCCAAACCGTGGGCACAGATGAACAATAAGAACCAATTGAGACGAGTTATGCAAACTACACTGTCAACCACCTGTTTTAGAAACCTACACTATCAACCACCTCGTTGAGAAACAACATTATCAACCACCTGTTTTAGAACCACGTATTAACCATCTGTTTGAGAAACTAACACTATAAGACCACCTGTTGTGATAAAGGCATTGGACTTTAAGCTAAAGACAGCAACAAAGAGTTGAGATTGTAGTTCCTCGAGCATATTCAAGCAGAGCGAGAAAGTCATAATAAACCACTTTCATTCGTCAGCCTCTTTCAGGCTTAAGATTTCAGAAGTATAAGCAAGCAAACAGGAGATAAGCAAAGGGCACAACATTAAACAGCAACGACTCTTGTCACCTGATAATCTCATCGAACCATACTGGACTAGCTAGCAAACGGCACAACTTTTATACACGTAGAAAGCACAATAGGGAAACATAAAGAGCAACGACTATATTATAATATATTTCACCTCCGATTTGGTTCATAACGGAAGAGAAAAACAAGGACGCAAAGCGATTTCATCAGTTATTCATAAGGGGCTTTATAAGACCCCAAAACATAAACCATAAGAAGTATTTAAAAGAAACGCAGATACTGACTTTTGAACCAACAAAGGACAAGAGTTTTAGAAACCTCCACGGAGACGGAGGACTAAGTGAAGGGGGACTCCTTCTGGATGTTGTAGTCTGCCAAGGTGCGACCATCCTCGAGCTGCTTTCCAGCGAAGATGAGACGCTGCTGGTCTGGAGGAATCCTTCCTTGTCTTGGATCTTGGCCTTCACGTTGTCAATGGGTGTCGGAGCTCTCCACCTCAAGTGTGATGGTCTTGCCGGTCAAGGTCTTAACGAAAATCTGCATACCACCACGGAGCCTGAGCACCAAGTGAAGAGTTGATTCTTTCTGGATGTTATAGTCACCAAAGTACGACATCCTCAAGCTGTTTGCCAGCGAAGATGAGACGCTGCTGGTCCGGAGGAATACCCTCTTTGTCCTGGATTTTGGCTTTCACGTTTGTCAATGGTGTCGGAACTCTCCACCTCTAGAGTGATCGTCTTCCCTGTTAAAGTCTTCACGAAGATTTGCATGCCTCCACAGTAGACGCAAGACCAAGTGAAGAGTTGACTCCTTCTGAATATTGTAGTCAGCAGGGTGCGACCATATCCTCCAACTGCTTGCCGGCAAAGATCAACCTCTGCTGTCCGGTGGGATTCCCTCCTTATCCTGGATCTTGGCCTTAACGTTATCGATGGTGTCATAGCTCTCCACCTCAAAGTGATCGTCTTTCCGGTAAGGGTCTTGACGAAGATCTGCATACCACCACGAAGCCTGAGGACCAAGTGAAGCGTAGACTCCTTCTGGATGTTGTAGTCAGCCAAGGTTCTCCGTCTTCCAACTGCTTTCCAGCAAAGATAGCCTCTGCTGATCCGGAGGAATGCCTTCCTTGTCCTGATCTTTGCTTAAACGTTGTCGATGGTGTCAGAGCTTTCCACCTCGAGGGTGATGGTCTTCCCGGTGAGAGTTTTCACGAAGATCTGCATCTGAAATTCACAACAACAGCGATCAATTCCGAAAACAATCACTAATCACAGTATAAACATTAACCAAGGATAATAAGTCAACAATTAAATCGAATCAAATCATCAACGAACCATTCAGAATCAAATTGCGAACAGCAATCACAGATCCACGAATTGATACAAAATCAATTAGATGAAATCACAGATCGACGCTTATCAACATAGATCCACGACTACTAAAAATCACTAATCAGATCCTAACAGAAACTGACCGTAGATCAACAAAGGAAACAACAGATCGACGCGTAACAACGAAGATGAACACACAGACGATTTTTAACGACGAATCAACATTCAAAGAGTAGAGGATAGCTCGCGATTCGAACTAAAACAATGGAAGAAGAGATCAGAAGCTCACCTTGATCGAAGCTTGAGATTGAGATAGAATTGATTATGATTATCGAATTTCGAAACTTTTAATTTGTGAAGGAGTTGAGTCTCAAAGGTTGATTTATACAGGATTGAAGCCGACCAAGTCATGAGAGAGGTAAAGGCGGTCAAGCAATAACCAATACAATGTGGACACGTTTTTTTTTGTTGCCTTAGTTTTAGGTAAAGAAAAAGTATTTTCCTTTGAGTGTGATAACTACGAGCCGTGTACCGGCCACCAACCTGTATTTTAACGTCGTTTCTCTCTCACTTGTCGACAACCACGCTTTCTAACGGCCGTAACAGAAGCCGGACGTTGTGAGTTTAACGATCGTTACGGAAGATGCTATTATTCCTTTACTTTCAACGGTGGAGCTGAAAATGTCAATAATTGAAACCTTGGGCCCCTCCCTGTCGAAGCCTATCTCGTCTTTCCTAGAAATGACTTTATTTTTCGGTCCTTTCCTTTTATTTCTTTTTATGCAAGTTGGCTTTTAATTATGAATTTACATTTTTCGGAAAATAAAGTAATGTTTTTGTTTTTGTTTGTTTTTTTTAGTAAATGGATATTTGCATCGGATAATGTTTTCTGTACCAAGTTGGTAAGCGGGTCTAAAGGCGATGGATCGGTAAATTGGTTCAATATTATTATTACTAGGGGGTTTGCCTCCGCGCTGTAAACATATTTCTTGTTTCATTTCAATATGTTTATGGTTATTGTAAGCTGTGAATTTTGCGTTTTGTGGTTGATCATTGTTTTTTAAGTTTTTATTGTTATACAGTAGAGTTGTGAGTGATGTACTGTGTATGCACTGTTCCCACTCATGAATACTAAACTGTGTTAGTAATGTGATTGATATAGTTCGTGTTGTTGCTTACTGTGTCACAGAGACTTATTGTGGTTTGTCTTTTTAATTTGTTACTTATACTGTTGAGATTACATAAATTATATTAATTTTTTGAGAGTATCTTTTGTTTCTGGATATTTTTTCTCCAGTTTAGTTGTGTTTAAGTAATAATTTTTTTTATTTTTAATGTTTTGGTTATATGTTTTTTTACTTTTAAACTTGTTGTTTTTTAACCGGACCTTTAAAACAAATATATGAAGACTTGTAGAAATAACTATAAATGAGTGACAATTAATATTGAGGTCTTAACGGGTTTTAAACGAATATATGTATTTCTCATAAGAAGACAATAGCGTTGGCATGTTGACATTGAGCATGTAAGCTATTTTTATAAGACAAGGGGAGTGAGCAGGTGGAGATGTTGTTGCCGCCTTTGTGTCTTTTGGGATTGTCTCTTGTATCTCCTCTCCTGTGTGGCTGTGTTTGTTTCTCTTTTATTGGATGGGTAATATGTAAACAAAAATCATTGTTAGTTGTATTTATCAGAGTTTGGTAACTTACTCTGTTTTTTTGTTTAGGTAATTTCACTGATCTTGCTTGTCGTCTTCGTCTTTTTCGTAGCATCTGTGAAAGTAAGTTTGTAAATTGTTAAATATTGGGCCGTGTAGTTTTATATTTGTTTTCGCTGGCTCAATGTATGTGTCGTTGAGTTTTAGTTGAGTTGATTAGTTTGGTATATTTGTTTTGAAGTTTATTTGTAAGATTAGACAAAAAGAGCGGTGATCATTAATGATTCGTCGTTTTTAGGATTCTAGTTTTTGGTGTTTTGATTGTTGGGTTATTGTGGTTTCTTTTAACAGTAAAATAATAGGTGTGTAAAATTAGATTGATAGTAAGAGAGATAAATAGACGACCACAAATCTTTGGGGAGGAAATAGAGAGATAATAACTACCACAAATCTTGGGTATGAATATTTTTGATTATTGATGTTAACACAATATAGACAGTAATATAAAGGAATTATGTGTTGATGGTTTTCTTACGGATCAATGAGGAGACGGATAACGACTCGAGTTGTTTCTTTGTTGAGCCAGAGCCCTGGACAGAACGATTTTCTCAACCCACATCTATGAGTTTAAATATCAGTTATGATATCAAAACATAAGATAAAACTCAGATGCAATATAATAATATATCTGGGAGTTCTAGGTTTGTGTTCGCAATCACTTGGAAGGGTCGAACAGTCTAATCTTCACTGAAGATTGACTCAGGAGCACCCGTGGACTTCATCAATAATGGATAGTGAGATGAAACGAATGAGGAATGGATGATCAGTTATCTTGTACATGCTTGAGCACCTAGAAACCTCAAAACGGATCGACGTTCCACAATGGAAACAAGCTTTTCAAAGATGGCATGTAATGATTAGCAACGTCCGACGGGAGTAAACCCATGAATCACGGAATTTGCAAATAATATTATTCAACAAAGATCAGGAAATAAATTAAAAACAATTAGGTTAAATAAGTGTTATAGATCGAAGATTGACTTACCTTTTCATCAAAGAAAAGAACCGTGATTCCCACAAACTCTCTGCTTTCTTCTTGAAGTTCAGGGAATCCCAGAAGCGAGGAAGCCAGAGGCTATTCTGACTACTACGACCAAGGCGGAGAGATTCGAAGGTTGAGTGATGGACGCCGGGACGCCGGTTTTGACGAATGGGGAGAGGCAGAGATAAACATTTTCTAGAAGTTTGGTTAAATCTAGAGGAATCAATGAGTTTTATGGAGATGCAGATTGGGTTCATCAAAGATGAGAATCATATATATAGGGTTTATATAGGGGCTACAAATCAGGAACATTTATGATCAAGCAATTTAAGATGTGGACATGAAGAGTTCACCGGTGAAAAAATAGATTACGAACAGACAATAGCGCAACTCTGTAACTCAGACTTGTTTTGAGACAGTGATGAAAAGAACTCAAACTCATGTTTAAACGACAACAATTTACCATATGAGAAAACTATACTTGTTGTAAACTTGAGCTTTTTTCATATAACGTGATGAATCTCATTTAAAAATGAAACCCATAACGCACTTATAGGCCCGACCCGCAGAGGAAGCCGAAGAGGCAATCTCTTCTGACCTTCATAAATATATATTAGGTTCGACCATCATGTACAAAGTATCATTTAGCTTAGTGGTATAAATGTTGGTGTTTATATCTCATAACTCTGGTTCGAGCCATGGACTTTTGACATTTTTCACACTTTTTAAAGTCACACTTTTTAAAAGTGGGAGCCCACAAAAACGCTGATGTGGCGTTGAGGAGTGAGCAAAAACTTATCTATTATAATATAGATTTAATTATTAAATGAAACTGTTTGGATCTGGCTCATACTCACCTTTTTAGTTCTGCGGCCCATTTGTTAATCTAGTTTAAAATTGTAAAACACGGCCCATTTACCAGCAAAAATTTGATCTGTATTTGAACTAAGCACTGACCAAAGTTTAAACGAGTAGAAACTACTCCCGATGTAAAATAAATGTTGTTATTCAAGCTCTTTTTTTGTCTGCTGTGTTGTTATTCAACTCTGCAAGGCAGATCTAGATTGATGAAAATAGATATAAAACGGGAAGCAAGACCTTAAGAGACTGAAAGCAAGACACTTTAAGAAAAACCGAAAGCTGTAAGGAAAGAAGAGGTTAGAGAGTGTTGAGCTGAGATGAAATCAGTTAAAATACTTACAACGCAGCGTCTTCGTTCCCCCTGAACAATCTATAGAAATATTACCACATTAATATATGTGGCACAATGTACCATAAGTATGTTCTATTCTATGTATGGAAATACAATATTGCTACAAAGCTCTTTGAATCCAAAGATTATAATTTTTTTTTGTCACAAGGGAATGAAATTCATTCAAAGGGTTTGGAATACAAAGACTAATAGTCTAATACATAAGCTGAAAGAACAAGAAAATATCATCAGCAGCTAAAAATCCAAAGAAGGAAGCTAAAAACCCACCCCGGACAACTAAAAAAAACCATTGAAATACTAAACTTGATGACCTAAGAACCTGAATGTTCTAAGACAAGAAGAAGATGAAAAATACCAAGGACTTTAGACTACCAGAGATTTCAAAGGGACAGCCAAACGAAACGAGGACATGCCTCCAATCAGGATAGATCAACAACATAAGGACTGCAAGACAACCAACCCGAGAGACAAAAAAGGTCCATCCGCTAAAATTCACAGCAGAGCGGGAAACACGCCTCATAACCAAAACTTTATACCGAGGAGAAGTCGAAAACATTACAAGGGACCTCGGGACGCTTCAAACCGTTGAAGAAAAAAAGCAGAGCCACAAACATCTCCAAGCAACCCAAGAACCACGTAGAGAAAGCCATAACCTTGAAAGCACTACCTGAGAATTCAACAATGGAGGAGAGAATCCAAACTCGGAATAGAAGCACTTGAACATGCCATGCATATACCCAGTCGAAACACCGACCCACCGAGAATTGAAATCTCTGAAGCAACGGTGAGCGACAAAGGAGCTAGAGTTGAAAGAAAGCCCATAAAAGACGTCAGCAAAAGCACCTGCAATGCCCCAGCAGCTATGCCACACCGTCAACAGGTTCCCGCGACCTGACATATGGCGCCAGATAACCCAACTCTTCAACCAAACCTCACCTGAAACTAAGCAAAGAGCTGGAGACACCCCTCAACAAAGAGATCCAGACTAGCAAAAGACACAAAAGGGAGCACATAAAATCAAATCGACTAAGCTCCAGCTACCACCACAATTGTCTTCTCTACAAGACCTCTTTCAACGGACAAAGACTTAAGAGACACAAGCTACAAGCCATCCTCGGAATGGTCACAAACGGGATGACATAGGCTCGAGCTTGAAACTAACCTTCAATGGCTCTGGAACCGGCTTGACCATCTCACAACTTACCGCAGAGAAGCCGACGGATCCCACCACCTAGCGAATCTCCCACCGGAGCCAAAGCACACCAGAACCGAAACCAGACCATCGATTCCCCTCTAAGCCCAGATCTGAAACCACTAAACAAAAAGATGACCTTTTCCAAATTAAAACCGTAGAGTTAAAGCCTATATGATACGGGACCGCTTTCCCAGCGGCGGTGAGAAGCACCGACCGCCGGAGCATCAGCTGAGCAAAGGAAAAGTTTTCTCTTTAGGATTTGACGGCGAGCTAATGTGCGTAATAAGTCTGGATCCATATATAAGTCTCATGCCTAGTTGGTGTAGAAATTTTGGCCGTTAGAAATGTTTGTATTAAAAAAGTAAAATTAATAATCAAAATCATAAAAACAGTAAATAATATTTTAGTTTTTTCATTATAAATATAAACTTTATGCAAATACTAAAACATATATGGATTTCAAAATAACAAGAAAAAACAATGATTAATTTATCAAATAAAGTTTATAATACAATTAATATGAAGTAGAATAAGTTTTTAAGTTATGTTGGGGAGGAGGAAAAGTATTTTTACAAAAAAATAAAAGAAAATAAAAAAAAAACTTTGATAACTTCTAATCTATTAAAGGGAAGTATAAAATTAAATTACACCTTTACATTTGCTGGGCTTTTACGTAGATATGCTTGGCTTTCAATTTCATATGAGCTTTTTGCAAAATTTCGAGCCCAGCCAAATATTACATTACTTCCTCTTCCGCCTTCGATTTGCTTGGAGTTGCAGCCGTAAGTTATCTAGAACTTTAAACACAACGTCTAGCTCACCATAACGTTTTCAGCTTGCATTAATATGTGCCGCTTTATGTGGCTAACTAATCCTCACCACCCCCAAGCGTTCAATCAACCTAATCGCAATCTAGGCGTAGTCTGCTTACCGATTACGACAACGGTGATTTCGTCATTATGAATCGACAATCTATATATAAATTTGTCAGATTCTTGACGTGAAATTCATCAGTTCCTCTCCCTCAATCATTATAATCAATTTCTCTCTCGATGGTTTAGTTTTCCTTCTTCTCATCGCTGCTATATTGCTGGATCAATTTTGTTTGTAAGCACTCTATCTTTTTTTGATGTATTTTCCCTGCCTTGACTAAGATCGTCGGGACTCTCGATCCTAAATCCCGATCCGTCGAAACTCTCTCTGGTTAGTGACTTACTTTCTAACATGATTCGTATTTTCCTCACTGATATTTATATTACTCTAAACAGTGGCCCGATTCGATTCTCCATGGTGACTCTGATGATCTGAAATTTTTTTGTGAAGAGCACTAAGAGGCTTGGTACTGTATGTCTCTCTTAAATTTGGATCATTTTGATTTATGTTTTTGCATATGCGTGTTGAGTCGTTTTTGGGTCCTTTAGGTTATGCTTGATACGTGTATCTGAGTGCAATTTGTCAACAATTCTGAGATAGCTATTACTCTACAGTTGATGGACTTAAGACTTTGACACTGAATCAATATTAAAAAAAAAAGCCGATAGAATTTTTGTGAAGAGTCGATAGAATTTTTCAAATACTCTCTTCTTCCTCTGTTCTTCTCATTCTGGTTTGTTTTCTTGAGTGTAAATCACAGAAAGTATACGTAAATAATTGGGTCCTCTTTTTTAATGGTGGAAGCAAATCCATGATCGCATCGAACACTGTCATGACCACTCTGTCCATGGAGATTGACGATGAAGAATCTCTTGGATCACCAATCGTCCTGCTGTTCATCTGAGACGGGAAGGTAAGAGTCTTAATTGAATTAATAGAAACCTTATATCAATTGTGTTTTATAAGGCAGAGATTTAATCACTTACATTAGTTTAACAAAATCACAATAATATTTCTGAACACAAAAGGAAATCTATCTTAAGCAGCAACGTCCTGATCGTTTGAAAAAAGACCATAGGCTGATGTGATCTTCATATTTTGTTCAATGTTCAGATAAAGCTGAGGCTCAGGAGGGTGAGATGGTTGGGAAGGAGCCTGAGGTAGAGAAGAAAAGAGAACCAGAGCCGGAGTTTTTAAAAACAGAAGGAGAAGAAGCATACAACTTTGAAGGAGAAAGAGATGGAGAAATACTGGCGTACAAGAACTTAGAAACTGCTATCAATAAGAGAGAGATACAGAAACAGAAAGGGTGAAGCGTTTAAAGAGGGAGGCTGCTAAGGTAGAGAGGAAGCACATAGAAAAAATAAGAAGAGGAGGCCCCGGGAGTGCGCAAAGCGTCAAGCTAAAGGAGAGAAGCGAACTAGACTGAGAATGAGCCAAGAGAAGGTACTTCCTCTTGACAGATCTGAGAAAGGACCTGATGAACACATGCTACAAGAGTCAGCAGAAGTTATTTGATTCTTTGTCGATGCTAG
>NW_026014188.1:0-54728 GCF_020379485.1 Brassica napus
TAGCTACAACTCATATTCGCAATCTAATACAATCTTCTAAAGGCCACATCACGTGCACGAGTAACGGATCCTTTAGCTAGTAGCTATTCTTCTGCTTCTAGATCAACTCATGTGATCCTTATCATGTACAGGCTTGGGTCTTGGTCATTCATGGGCCATTTTTGTAACATTCGATTTTTATTATATAGGTGGAAAAGTTAGAGAATTGATTTGCCTATCTATCTTTTCAGTCAACCATCCATTTAAAACTCCAGAGTTAAGCGTACTTGGGCTGGAGTAGTGGTGATTGCAGGGTCAGTAAACGTGATTTCGAACCTCCTAAGAATTTATGGATCTGTCAGAGAAATTTGTTTATTACGCTAAAGGACATCCGTTAGCTTTTAACTTGTTAGGTTCAGGTCTACGTCACAAGGAAAAAACATTCTAGAAACAGAAACGGGAGAGGTTAAGGGTAGTGCCAGACAAGGAGATTCAGAAAGTGCTAAAAGTGAGTTATGACGCATTAGATGATGAACAGAAGAGATATTTTTGGACATAGCATGCTTTTTCAGGTCGGAGAAATCAAATTTCATTTCGAGCATCCTGAAGTCAGATCGTGTCGATGCTGCATCTGTGATGAGGGATCTTGAAGACAAGTGTTTCTTAAATGTTTCTTATAATCGGCTTGAGATGCATGATCTATAGTATACAATGGGTAAGGAAATTGGATATGAATCATCTGTAGAAAGGGAAGGAAAACGTCCTATAGGTTGTGGAACCACAAATATATTCGCCATGTGCTGGATGAGAGCACGGTGAGTCACTTGCTCCTTAATTGATTTTTCTCAGTTGATGTAGTTCTCCTAGTATTCTGTTTTGTTAGCTGTTCCTTCATCCTTTGATCCTTCTAGGGAACTGGTTGTGTTAGAGGCATTTTCTTGAACATGTCTAAAGTCGAAAGGATCAAGCTAAGTCCTGATGTTTTCATGAAGATGTCGAATCTCAAATTCCTGAAATTCCACTATTCTCATTGTTCCCAGTGGTGTGATAACAAGCATAAAATTCAGTTCTCTGAAGACCTTGATCATTTTCCGGACGAGCTTGTGTATCTTCACTGGCAGGGGTACCCTTACGAGTACCTGCCATCAGAATTTAATCCAGAGGAACTTGTTGATCTCAGTCTCCGTCATAGCTACATCAAACAACTGTGGGAAGATGAGAAGGTACATTCTCCTCAGATATATATAATTTTATTTATCTTAAAAAGATTATTCTTTTGTTTTTCTCCTTACTAATTATTATAACCATCATCTAGGTGCCACAGAATACAGAAAAATTAAGATGGGTTGACCTCAGTCAGTCACAAGGCTTGCTGAATCTATCAGGTATGTCGAGGGCCAAAAATCTTGAAAGATTGGATCTCGAAGGCTGTAAGAGTTTGGTTTTGTTGGGCTCATCAATCGAACAGATGAACAAACTAATTTACCTGAACCTCAGAGAGTGCACTAGCCTTGAGAGTCTTCCGGAGGTAATCAATTTGAAGTCTCTAAAGACTCTGATCCTCAGTGGCTGCTCAAACCTTCAGGAGATTCGAATCATATCAGAAAATATTGAGTCCCTTTACTTAGACGGCTCAACCATAGAACGCGTTGTTGAACGCATTGAGAGTCTTCGCAACATTATTTTGCTGAATCTCAAGAATTGTTGAAGGTTGAAGTGTCTTCCCAACGATCTTTACTAGCTGAAATCTCTTCAGGAACTGATTCTCTTTGGCTGCTCAGCTCTGGAGAGTCTTCCACCCATCAAAGAGGAGATGGGATGCTTAGAGATTTTGCTTATGGATGGAACTTCCATCAAACAGACACCTGAAACGATTTTTTTGAGTAACCTGAAGGTGTTTTCGTTCTGTGGATCTAGCATCGAAGATTCCACAGAGTTGGCGTTGTTGCCTTTCTCAGGCAACTCTTGTCTTTCGGACCTCTATCTGACGAATTGCAATATCTACAAATTGCCGGACAACTTTAGTTCCTTACACTCGTTGAGGTCTCTATGCTTAAGCAGAAACAACATTGAGACTCTACCTGAGAGCATCGAGAAACTTCATTGTCTGTTGTTTCTTGACTTAAAACATTGCCGCAGGCTCAATTCTCTCCCGGTGCTTCCACCTAATATACAGTGTGTAGATGCTCATGGGTGTGTTTCTCTGGAAAAAGTTGCAAAACCAGTGACAGTTCCCCTAGTAACTGAGAGGATGCATACTACTTTCATTTTTACGGATTGCTTCAAACTGAACAGAGCTGAACAAGAAGCTATTGTAGCTCAGGCCCAACTCAAGAGTCAGCTACTGGCAAGGACATCTCTTCAACATAATCATAAGGTCTGTCTTCATTTTATTCTCTTGTTCCGGTGATATCCTTATCATACGCTCATGCTTAAATGGTTTTCTTCGTAACCCTCCACTTCAGGGACTAGTTCTGGATCCTCTGGTTGCCGTTTGCTTCCCAGGAAGTGACATACCCTCATGGTTCTGCCATCAGAGTATGGGATCTTCGATTGAAACCAACCTCCTTCCTCACTGGTGCAACAATAAATTTATTGGAGCTTCCCTAGGTGTTGTTGTCACCTTCAAGGATCACGAAGGTCGTCATGCAAACCGTTTATCTGTAAGGTGCAAGTGCAGATTTCAAAATCGAAACGGTCAGTCAATCAGATTTAGTTTCTGTCTTGGGGTATGGAACGAGTCATGTGGATCATCTTGCCATGAACCACGGAAACTTGGATCTGACCATGTGTTTATTAGCTTTAACAACTGTAATGTGCCAGTCTTCCAATGGAATGAAGAGAGTAACGACGGTAATAGATGTCGTCCCACTAGTGCCTCATTTGAATTCTACCTTACTGATGGCACTGAAAGGAAGCTAGAAAGGTGCAAGGTGACAAGGTGTGGGATGAGTTTGCTATATGCTCCAGATGAGAATGACCGTGGGTTCCAGGGAACTCGGGTTACAGATACTGTTGAGCGTACATCGAGTGAAGCTTTTGTACCCATAAGAGGTCGGTCACACTCGCAAGTTGGAGAAAGAAGGAATGGTAGAATGAGAGATGAAATCCCCTTATGAGTGTTTACTCCAAGACTGGAGGTTCTTGGTCTTGAGACCAACGAAAGGTAGTAGAATGCTGCTTACTGGAATTCTATTTTTTTTTTCTTTTTTGTTTCTCTAATAGCTTTCATAAGTATATGTTATCATGTTAAAACACAATTTACCATTGAATTAGGAACTTGAAGACGTTGCATTACTTTTCAGACCCTTTGGATTTTCAAAGAAGAGCTCTATCTACTATCTGGCTAAAGTTTGACGTCAAGCTTTTCCTTGGATCTGATTGTTATTTGAGGATGATTGATGAGGTCGTCACTTTACTGCAACTTTGTTCTGCTTCCAAAATACAAAACAGAGTATGGTTCTCTATCTCTGTTTCTCCCTTTACATGGCATGCATGTTCAGTTGCTTGAGCTTGGTGGAACCACAGCCATTGGTCTACAAAGTTCCATGTTTTGATAAGGTGTTTGCATAAAAATGTATGTGCTCACTGCTCAGTGTTGAAGGAAGTATGAAGAAAGTCGCGAGATAAGTCCACATTGTCGAGCCATTATTTGTTTGTTCTGTGGTTGATTAAAGAAACTTGTATGTTTGATGATTGTTGGTATATGTAATTTGTGGTATAGAGATGATTGTTGTTTGAAGCATAAGGAATGAGTGCTTGTTAGCTACTAAGTTATCTGTATTCATTCTATGACATTAGACTCATGGATTTGGCTTGCCACGAAAGTGTGGATGTTTAGTTGCATGCTGAAATCTCCAGCTCTTTCTTTGCAAACTCTGTTTCTTCTCCCAAGTTCCATACTAAATCTTTTTTAGTTCGATTCTTGAATCTTGATTGGTTCAGTATTGACGTAGATATGCTTGACTGCGTTGTTTTGGTAGTAGAAAAGAGTGGTCGTACTTAGAAAGCTTTACAGATTGCTATGTTATGGTTTGACTTTTAGGTTGTCTACTAGACCAAAGTGTTTACGAATTTGTCGATCAGACGAGGTATCTTTGAAGAGCTTAAAGCTACTAGAAGATTCACGGCTAAATGAGCCAGTCACTAGAAACTATAGAAGCTAGTATCATTCTAGTTGCTAAATCATGTTCTAATCTTCATGCATCTTTCTTTTTAACATTACTTAGCTATGATAAACACACACAAAAATGCTTTATTTCAGAGCTTTCTTGTATCAACTTTGTTAGCCTATCCGTATTCTAAGTATACCCTCGTCCAAATTAGCATACCACAAGGATTCGTCCACCGTAGAAAAAAAATAAGTTTGCATCCCACCTCATGTGATGGTTTTGCTATATATAAGGCTCTGACATGTGATAAGAAGGTGTTGCAGAGAAAGAGGGAGAGGGATCGGATGGGCATAATCAAGAGTTGCTTTTCCTTCATGGTTGTGTATAGGTCTTCCGGTGATTCTCTATCGAGACATTCAGGCTTAGAATAGTAAGTTATTTGAGATCAGTAAAGATGCTTCTATGTAAACCTCTTCTAAATCCATGTGTAAGAAGGCATTACTAGATTTGGACTCGTGCTCATATAGAATATTTTTGTACATGAATATTATTAAATTATTGTTGGATTGTTATTTGAATTGAATGCGGTTTTGTTTCTTATTATATACTAGTTTTAGATTTGGTAAATGTATAGTTACATTCGCTTTTTTAAATGTATTATAAATACAAATATAATTCACTTCTTTTAGATTTGGCGAATGAAACAATTTCACGTGAATTTGCCAACCGATTTTAAAAGGTTTGACATTTTTAAAAAGAGACTTATTTTTCTAGTTAGACATGTTTTTTTGTGAATTGCGGATGGATATAGAGTAATAGGAAAAGTATCTATAGAAGGGTCTTAGGAATCTAGGTTAATATATTCAAAAGAAACATAGACCTAGGTAAAAAGTGTAGATATACTGAGTTTGGAAAATAAGTATAATGTAATATTATGTTTCTAAATAAATCAAAACGGTTTCATATATATGCTAATCGATATTATTAATTGTTGAAATCACTAGAGTGAAATATGAAAACTACTTTGAATATTAGTTGAAATTTAGATTTTAGAAATAATTTAAGAATGATGCTTATATTGTGTTACTTTAAATGTAGATACTAATGATATTATGTGTAGAATTGATTAATTTTTACTTTTTAAAAATATTTGTTAAGATATAGATTATGATAATATACTTGGTAGTCAAACTAAAATTTAAACATATAACTACATAGTGTTCGATTGAATCCGATTTAATCAAAAATCATCCAAACCATTATAATCACCTTATAAATATATTTTTTCATATCGTTTCATATTGAAGACTAATAAATTATCTGTTAATATGAATTGCTAGTTAAATAAGTCATTATAAAATAATTTTTGTTTAAAATTGTAATTTCTGTAATCCTACCATTAAATCGATTTCAGTATTCTTTATGGTAATATGGGTTATGCTCCGATTTCAACTAACCGGTTAAGTATATTTTTCAATCAACAATTTTGAATGAGTTATATTAAACAATTCGTAACAAACACAAAGTGGTTTAGACTTCCAAACCAAAATAGAGTATTAATTGCAACAAAGTCACGCTTTATAAATGTTTTAAATAAGGAAAATGACAATTAATGCTGAAAATTAGGATTCATTACTTTTCAGTGGCATTCACTTATCAATCAAGAAATAAAATGAGAATATAAGTTTTAGATGGAATGTCCACGAAGGCGAAAATAATCAGCCAATGAGAAATTATATTTTTGTCATGTCACCTACTCTATTTGTTTTTACAAACTGATCATTTAACTCTTTACTTAAACAATTATAACCGAAAATATGTTTTTAGTGAAATATATTATTTATATAAATATAATTATATTTTTTTATTTACATAATAGTTTGTAAAATGATAGACTATGAATTTGACTCATTTTCATCCATAGTTTATAAGTGTTTTTACTTATAATTATATTATTAGAGAGTCTATTTATTATATTTATAAGATCAAGAATGTTTTGAAGATAAGTGATGATTTTGGAGCGTTTTGGAGATATTTGGAGAAAGCACCCGAGATAACATCGAGATCGACTATCGGTCGATATTGAAGAGCTGGAATCGATCGATGCACAAGACATGGTGTCGATCGACAGCGAAGCGCGCAGGAAACCCGTTTGGTTACATCCAACTTGAAGCCCAAGATTTCACCATTTTACAAGATTGCCCCTGACGAGTTTTACCCTAATTAATATAAGCTTTGCCGCCATGTTAGAGGCAAAGTGTGCTTTCTTTGTGTTGCATTGTTTTATTGATAGATAGGAGAGAAGATCCAAAGTTATAATTTGTGATTGGAACTCCATTGATATCTATTTTATCTATTCTATGAAGTTTTTATACTTAACCATTGTTATGAATTGCTTAGCCATGTCTGAGTAGTCCTCTTGTTAGATTTTAGGGTTTAAATAGGTTAGGAGGGATTAGTTCCAACTATAGATTGCTGAGTTGTGATAATCATCTTTAGGATTGTTCATTAATGTTTGTTTCTAGATTAGCTACCTAGAACCTGCCCTTGCATAGATTGATAAAAGCCATAGTTTTATTCTCATCCTGAAAACATTCTAATAGAGCTATGTTTCTTGCTATGAGCAAGGCGAGAGCTGATCTAGTGAACTTAGTAAGCATTCATTCAACATGTGCATAAAGCTTGACTAGAGCGCGTTGATCAATATCATACTTGAATATGTGGTGAACATGATAGGAACAAAGAAGCTTTCCAGATGAAGCTTGATGGTGTCTACTATCCATTGAATGATAGTATAAGTTGGCTAACTACTTGCATGGAGGAGATGAAGAAGGACATAGCCAGAATTCAGAACGCGACCGGCACTGCTCGACCGCCATCGATCGACAAAAGACAACCCCAATCAATCGACAACAGACAATCACCAACGCTCGACAGACACCATCACGCATCGATCGACAACCGCTTGGCCGCATCGATCGACACCAATCCGCCACGCCCACACACAATGAAGTCTCGACCGAATTTCCACACCAGAGAAGAGATAGATCAGTTGATAGAAGGGATCTACAGAGCTCTGAAACTACAGAGGAGAGGCTTGATGGGAGATGTGATGACATCTATTTTCCTATGGATCTTACAATCAGTGCATTGACCTCCAAGGTCAAAGCTATACAAGGGGAGTTGGTGGAGATTCAGAGTTACATTGCGAGTCGACCAGAAGCATCGTTATCGATCGACAGACCCAATAACAAATCGATCGACACCCACAATTCAACATCGATCGACAGTAATAGAAACTGAGGCCAGCTAGTTCCAAAGACGACATCCGACATGTCCAACACACCTTACCATGGAAAGGAGATCTCAGCTGACACTTATGCCGCACTTACCAGGCATCAATTCAACCTTGAGAGTCTTGGTGAAAAATTGCAGAGAATTGAAAACACAACTGCAACAATGAAGGATAAATGGCGCAGAGGGGATGAAGCAATGAGAGACTTCACTGGTACATGGTTTAACAAGCGCAAAGAAGAAATGGATACTTGTTTTCCAACAAGTCCCAGTTCTCAACACTACTAACCAAAACACCTCCAAAGTCAAGCTAAATGACTATAACAAAGCGCTGAGTGGGAGGCAACCCACTATTAGGTAATATTTATTAAGTTTTTATTAATTTACTATTTATGGTGGTTTTTATTTATTGCAGGTCATAAAAAAAAAAAACAAAAAGAAGATCCGAGTAGACGATTGCCATCTGTATCGACCGATGCGAACAAGTCGACATCGATCGACATTGCCTTACCTGCGTCGACCGACATCAACATAGTTACATCGGTCGACATCTATTCCGGTCTGGTATATCGTTCATACTTGTTACATTGAGTCCTTATGATTTATTTTTAACTATAACTCTGACTGAATTTACACTGAGGACAATGTAGTTTAAGTCTGGGGGGAGGTTTACTGATATTTATTTACTTATTAGTCTTATTAAAAATGTTTTCAAATTAAGTTATTATTGAGTCAAGAAGGAGGATTATGAACTTATTGATTTTGCTAGATATCTAACCACTTTTTAGCACCATTCTAGACTTACTGATTGCAGATGGTACTAAAGATACTAAAGTGGATCAACCTGTCAACTAATCACTCTTGCTAAGATTGTTTTGAAGGAACCAAAGCTGACCTCCAACACTAAACCTGACACAACTGCTTGTCTTGGGGCGTGGTATACATGGGATCGGATTCTTTAAACAAGTCTGGAAGGTAAAGCCTTGTGTATATAGATTTATCACCCTTTCTCTCTCTAGTTTCGAAATATTAAAAAAAAATATTTATTATTATACTAGAGATTTATTAGGAAGGAATTCGAACAGGACTTGGCGGCTACAACCATTAAGGCTTGCTTCATAAGAATTTCATAGGTAAAGGATTAGAATATGACTTGGCGGCTACAACCATTAAGGTTTGTTTCACAAAAAATCCTAGGATATAAGTAAAAAAGAAGTGCACAGGACTTGGTGGCAACCACCATTAAAGCTTGATTCATGGAAGCCTGTCCAATCTTGGTTAATGATCTTGCATATAAGCAGACTTTGACCAAGAGAGAAAATTAGTAGAGAGAGATGATAGGAACTAATGTTTACCTGCATGTCCAGACACTTGTTTGAAAGTCCTAGAATCCTGTGATCGATACTCCCAAGGTAAAGCATTCACTTTTATTTTATGCTAAGAAATGAGGTTGGTAGAGGGGAATGAAAGACAAGATTATGCTAAGTTGTTGGCTAGATGAATTTTATTGCTAAGCTAGGATATGATATGATGTACTTTTGTGATTAGGACTTCTTAGATGTGGATTGCAATATTGTAAAAGTGATGATTCTAAGTTTTAAATCATGTGAGTCCCTGCTGTTTTTAAAACCTCTTTCAAAGAGACTTCCTGTTTGTTTTGGGGGAGTTGATAGACTATGGATTTGACCCATTTTCATCCATAGTTTATAGGTGTTTTTACTAATAATTATATTATTATAGTCTATTTATTATATTTATAAGATCAGGAATGTTTTGGAGATAAGTGATGATTTTAGAGCGTTTTGGAGATATTTGGAGCAAGCACCCGAGATGACCATCGAGATCGACTATCGGTCGATATTGGAGAGCTCGAATCGATCGATGCACAAGACATGGTGTCGATCGACAGCGAAGCGCGCAGGAAGCCCGTTTGGTCACAACCAACTTGAAGCCCAAGATTTTACTATTTTACAAGATTGCCCCTGACGAGTTTTACCCTAATTATATAAGCTTTGCGGCCATGTTAGAGGCAAAGTATGTTTTCTTTGTGTTTCATTGTTTTATTGATAGATAAGAGAGAATATCCAAATTTATAATTTGTGATTGGAACTCCATTGATATCTATTTTATCTATTCTATGAAGTTTTTATACTTAACCATTGTTATGAATTGCTTAGTCATGTCTGAGTAGTTCTCTTGTTAGATTTTAGGGTTTAAATAGGTTAGGAGGGATTATCTCCAACTATAGATTGCTAAGTTGTGATAATCATCTTTAGGATTGTTCATTAATGCTTGTTTCTAGATTAGCTACCTAGAACCTGCCCTTGGATAGATTGATAAAAGCCATAGCTTTATTCTCATCCTGAAAACATTCTAATAAAGCTATGTTTCTTGCTATGAGCAAGGAGAAAGCTGATCTAGTGAGCTTAGTAAGCATTCATTCAACCTACGCATAAAGCTTGACTAGAGCGCGTCGATCGATATCATACTTGAATAATCGATCGACGGTGCAAAAGGTGTATCGATCGATACGCCCATTGGAATATCGATCGACACTTTCTATAGATCAATAGAACGAGAGTTGAGATCATAGATCTAGTTAATAGACAACAAGTCAATGCCCGCAAGAGCCGAAAGACTTGTTGATCAAATAGTTGAGCTTTACATTATCATGCATGCAACTCATTAGGCATCTATAGGATTATAATTTCAATTTTCCTGAATAAAAACCCTAAGTCTAGCTATTTCCTTTTTAAGCACCAAACCCCCAAAAAAACCTGCTATTGAACAAACATTTGTTCAATATAAAACTGCAATTTACTTTTAAAACTCTTAAAAAATCTTTGCTTAACAAATCATTTTAGAATCCCTAGGTTCCCTAGCTCCCTGTGAATTCGATCCCTAAATACTACAACTCGATCTCTTATTTAAGAGAATATAAATCACTCCTTAGGGTAATTTGAGTGGTATCATAAAGAAATATTTAGTGTAAATAATATCATAATTTTATAAAATACTAAAATAAATTGGGTTGGTTTTCAACTTTCACAAATAAAAATTATTATTTGTAAACTTAGAAAAGAATATACCAAAATTATTCTTTTTAAAGAGAGAAAATAGAAAAATACATCGGAGACAAATCCATCTTTATTATGAAATTCCTCTGTTTTAGAGAAAAAAATAGAGGAATATATTGGAGATGATCTAAGGCATGGTCGACGTAAATGATCGACGTTGAGATTTCAGCTTTTCTGATTCTTACTATTCTAATGTTTCAATATAATGTGAATATTTCCTTTGATTTATAATATAATGGTTTAAAAATATTTTTTGTTTCACTATATAAATTGTTTTTATATTTCAATGTAACTTTATACTTATTGGATATTGTGTGGCCAATTAAATTATGTAAATTACTGTGTAATTGATTAGATTTATATATTAAATGATAGTTTTCTAAATTAATAACTTTTAAATATTACAGATTTTAATTAAAACTGGAGGATATAAGCCTCAGATAGAGTGTCCACGTAAGCGAAAATAATCGGCCAATGAGAAACTATATTTTTGTCAAGTCACCTCCTCTATTTGTTTTTACAAAATGATCTTTTAACTTTTTACTTAAACAATTATAATCGAAAATATTTTTTTAGTGAAATATATTATTTATATAAATATAATTATATTTTTTATTTACATAATAGTTTGTAAAGAAATATTTAGTGTAAATAATATCATAATTTTATAAAATATTAAAATAAATTGGGCTGGTTTTCAACTTTCACAAATAAAAAATATTATTTGTAAACTTAGAAAAGAATATATCAAGAATATTGCTTTTTAAGAGAGAAAATAGAAAAATACATTGGAGACAAATTCATCTCTATTATGAAATTCCTCTATTTTAGAGGAAAAAATAGAGAAATACATTGGAGATGGTCTAAGGCATGGCCGGCGTAAATGATCGATGTTGAGATTTCAGCTTTTCTGATTCTTACTATTCTAATGTTTCAATATAATTTGAAAATTCATTTTGTTTTATAATATAATGATTTAAAAGTATTTTTTGTTTCACTATATAAATTATTTTTATATTTCAATGTAACTTTATATTTATTGGATATTGTGTGGCCAATTAAATTATGTAAATTACTTTGTAATTGATTAAATTTATATATTAAATGACAGTTTTCTAAAGTAATAACTCTTAAATATTACAGATTTTAATTAAAACTGGTTACATTTTGAAACATATAGAGTAATCTATAAACTAACTCTATATAGATATGATGACAAAATTATATAGTGGTCACACCTTGAATTTCTCTCATATTGTGCATTCCTAATTGAAAGGAGATAATCAACATCTAATATTATGTTACTCTCAGTATATTAGAAATGGTTGTTCCCAAGAGCCCGATCTAACCGACACTTAACATCTTGTCCCTTTTTTCTGTCACTCCATGATAGAGTATTACCGAGACTGGGAAATTCCAGCAAACCACAGTTGACTATCATATTATTAAAAGCCAAAAAAGAATCTGTGTGTCGTAGAACACCACCTTATTTCTCATGGTTCCTGGTGATCTCATTTAAATCACCAATAATAAACCAAGGATCATCCCGAGAGATACTAATTCTCGCCATTCTTTCTCAGATGTGGTCACGTAAATTTTGATTTGGTTCCCTGTATATAAAAAGGATAAAAATATTTGCTTCCTGGTGCTTTATACTCCATCTCTACATCAATGATTCAATTATTGAATGAGATAATAGTCACCTGGTAACTGGAATCATAAAAAAGAGCTAATCCCCCACTTCTACCTATAGGATCCTTTGGAGATGACTATAACCGAAATGAAACCGAAAAGATTGTACAAAGTCGAATTTTTGCTTTGTCTCAGAAAGAAAAATAAAAGCTGACTGGTGCTTTGACCAAATCTCCGAAGATAACTAATAGTCCAATGACGGTCAAGACCTTGGCAATTCCAACTCAAAATTTTCATTTATACACCAGTCTAAAGAACACTGAAAACAAATGAAATTGATGATGTAGTGTCATCAGTTCGGCCATACATATCCGTTGAGCAACACCACCTGTTTGACAAACCACAACCATAACCATAACCCGAGGCATCACCTACCATCCATACATACAGATGCTACTTATGAGATATAAGTTAAAAGAAAGCCGTACAACGTGAAGTTCATAGACTTTATACAAGTATAGACCATCCAATGAAATAACTGAAAAAAGGACCTTTCTCTGAAACAAAACAACGGTGGTACTTCTATATTCAAAAAAATTTAGCAACCTAAGCCACCATAAAACACGCTTCTCTTAGTTCCTCACACAGATTCTAAACGCACAGGCATACCAAACCTTACTCCTGAGTTGTGTACCAAACCAAACCGTATAGGATGAACCATACATACACTTTTGTCTCCACAAATACCAAAACTCCAGCCAATTCATCAGAAAAAATCTCATTGTATAAATGATTATCATAACCTTAACGCCTTGATTCTTGTACGTGCACCATATAATCTCAGGAAGGTACAAGCCTTGCATATTCCGACAGTAGTGGAACCCAAAGTAATGTGAAAAAAACAGCATATAGTCATAAACTGACACCAATAGAGCACCGTACTTATACCAAAACAAAGCCAATTATTATTAAACCTTACTGACCACTTACACACCAACAAGAAATGATCAGAAACATACCACACCTGATGAATATCTTCCAGACATGCGGTTAAAAAGACCAAACAACTAGGACCAGACTCGATTCTAAAGGATTTCATAGATGAATCCAACATTATTCAAACCAGGAAACTCAAAATAAAAACACTCAAAACCAGAACCTTACTCTGCTGACTTCTTCGGCTTAAGGGGAGGTTTCTGGAAGCCTTTATCGCGCACCTTAGATGCCGCCTTGGACAGTAACTTCTTACGTGGAGAGACGAAGGGCTGTGCTACACGCTTCTTGGACTGACTTCCCTTCGCAGCTACCCACTCTTTGCTTCTTTCTTCTTAGCCGCTTCCTCATCCTCATCATTCATCTGAGCCTCCACATCCACCTGAGCCTCTGCGCCGTCTTGAATGACCGCCATATCAATATTATCACCCAATTCTTGAACTCCAGCAGCTAGCTCTTCTTCCTCCATGAAGTCTGTGATCTCACCCTGTTCCCATTCCTCTATGTTCTCATCCTCCTCCACCAGGAGCTCAGAATCTGATAGTAACACACCTTCTATCATCAAGTTAGCCTCATGCAAAGCCTGAGAATGCAAGTTCTCATCAGACAACTCCAAAACCTCTCCACTGTCCGCGCTCTCCCCCGCAACCTTCGATTCCTCTTTCATATCGATCCCATTTACTTGAGCAGCAGCTGGGCCATCTGGACCTGAGTCCTCGAACAACAAAGCTTTGCGAGTCTTGGAAGACGTCCCAGTTCCTTGTACTGGTAACACAGAACCATCCCCAGCAGGCGACTTAGGGACACTTTTAAAAGCATCAAGCATAAGCTTCGTTGAGTCTCTCAGCTGGTCACCTTCACCATTCCGGGGGTTATTGGAAGCCCCTAGACTGCACACCAGGCCTGCGGCCACCATATCCCGTATGTCTTCCTTGGAAAGTGGATCCCTCACCATAGCCCCTTGAGAACTTGCCTCCATAAGGATGATAAGAATCTTCCTGGCGAAATGGCCCTTGATTATCTCTAGCGATACCTTGGCCTTTATCCCCACCTCTGAACCCTTGATAACGTGATTGTTGTCCAGATCCACGTTCATCCCTCTGCCTGGTGCCATTAGCCACAACCGCTTTATAGCTTGTGGCGTTAGCTCTCTCCGTTCCATCAGTTACTGGTTCCCTTTTCGTGGAGCTTACAGTTTCTTCTTGAAAGAGTCTCGGGCAACGAGACTGATCATGAGTCAAGCTCAAGCATTCCTTACAAAAACCGTAAAGCTTCTCATATCGTAGCGCCACCAGAATCTCCACACCTTCCTCGGGCTCAATAGCCACAGAGAAAACCAACGGCTTAAAGCCATCAATGAACGAGATCCACCGGACCCTGAACCTGACCAATAGCATCACCCACGCTCTGGAAGATCGGAGCCGCTCTGAACTGGAGTGGAATGTCCAGCAAACGGACCCATAATGTAATCTTTGATGGGTAGTTCGGTTCGAGCACCAGCTTCCACCTAACCAGAGACAACATCCAATAGTCAAAATGGAAGGGCTCCATCTTGAGGACCTCCACAATATCTTCCTCCACGTCAAAGCTAAACTGGAACTTTCCCAGACCGAGATCAGCACCGACCACACGTCCTTCTTCATTCTAGACCTGGGAGTTCGGGTCTTAGGATCTGGTTCGGGCCGGTTCCTTTCGTGTCCGGATCTTTTCGGGTCTTAAATATTTAGACCCAATAGGTACTTAAAAATTTTCGGTTCGTGTTCGGGTCGGTTCTTCTCGGGTCCGGGTCGGTTCAGGTCTATAATTAAAATACCCATAAAATATCCGTAATTTTTCGGATCCATATCGGGTCCGGGTCGGGTTCGGGTATTTAGGATCTGAAAATGACATGATATACTCAATTCCATCAACTTTAGTTGAATATTTGTCGTATATATCTAAAATTTTACAAAACGACTTAAATGAAACTATAAATAATTAAAATAAAATATTTTAAAACTCTAAATTTTACATTTTAAAGTTTTATATTACTTTAAAAATGTTAAAAAATAATAACAAATGTTGTTAACAAAAGATATTTCAACTAAATCATAAAATAATATATATAAAATAGAACACAAAAACATCATAGTTTTAGATATATATGTTTTTCAGTCGGGTACAAATCGGTTCTTATCGGATCTATTTGGGTCAGTTCTTTTCGGGTCCGGGTCTATTCGGGTCGGTTTCTTTTCGGTTCCGGTTCTTTCGGGTAAAAAAAATTTAGACCCAAAAGGTACTTGTAAATTTTCGGTCCGGTTCCGGGTCGAGTATTTTTGGGTCGGTTCCGGTTCGGGTCTTCGGGTCCAGATTAAAATGCCCAGGCCTACTACATTCCATATTCTCGGAAGCATGAAAAGGAGAATCTTCATGTCTTGTTTCTGAGGATTCATGCACCGCCCTATGAGAGTCTTGGAATAACTCGCAATGAGTGAGTCATTCCAAGATCCAATCACATGCCAAGCTTCCAAGATCTTCCCATCCCGAAACCAATTAGAGCGATGCTGATAAGCTGGCGGTGCCTTTGGCATTTGTTCAGAAGAGGTTGAGATCGAAGAGAGGGAAGAAGAGTGGCTAGAAGGAAGTTTGAAGAGATGGAAAGACTCTCTGTGGGTTAGAGGGTCTTGGTCGAGTTTGGTATTATGGAATAGGGAGTTGAACGTTGTCGTTTTACATTATGCATTTCACTACTTAAGCTATGAGCTGTAATACTTTAGAGGGCATCATAATTGATCATTAAACAAGCATCTAATCTCCCAATCCTTTCTTCTTATCCTCTCCCCTTTCTTGTTACAGATAAGCTTGCTTATCATTGGTATCAGAGCTGAAAAATGCCTCCGAAGCAAGAGACTCACACCGAAAGGATCTCGGCTCTCGAAGGTAGGATCAGTGCTGTCTCAATTACGATCGATGAGCTACGTGACTCGATGGCGAGGAGTGAGCGATCGATTCTGGAGACGACGTTGAAGAGTGATCAAAAGTTCCTGGAGGTCGATCGGAAGGCTGAGGAGCGTCATACTCAGCTGATGGCTATGTTCCAGAAACAACCGGTGGTGGTGACGAATCAGGAGAAGGTCGAGCCAAAGGAGGGAGGCCCGGGAGAGATTCATCGCGAGACTGAAGGATCTGTTTCCAACACCCAAGGATTACAGATCCGTCCAGAGAAAGGCCTTCTACATGTTCCGGAGATGGCGACCCCTTTCAGATATGCGGAGCTCAACACTCCGTTTTATCATGCGGGTTCCTCGGGGTATTCATCTCAACAGAAACTTGAATCACCTCCGAAGAAGCTTGATCTGCCAAACTTTGAAGGGAAGAACCCAGATGACTGGACCTTTCGGATGGAGAAGTGTTTCTCGGTGAATCAAACGGAGGAAGAAGAGAAGTTGTCGTTGGCGATGTCGTGTTTGATTGGTTGTGCTGTGACATGGTTGAGAATGATATAGGACAGGGAGGAGCCGTTAGATTGGAGGGATTTTAAGGTGAAACTGAGGAGGAGATTCAAACCGACAAGGGGAGGAACCATCCTTAGTCAGATGTTACGGTTGAGGCAGACGGGGACTATATCCGAGTATAGAGAGCAGTTTGAGGAGCTATCCGCAGAAGTACCTCATGTGACAAATGATGTGCTAGAGGAGATATTCTTGCACGGAATGAAGCGGAGTTTGCGAGAGCAAGTGGTGAGATTGAGGCCAGTAGGGATGGATGAGATTGTTGACATGGCCAAGATCATTGAAGAACAGGAGAATGAGCGCAGTTCCTATCAAAATCGGTCCTTCCAAAGGACTAGTTCAGCGCCCACCCTCAACTCTAGCCATAGGAGCTACAACTCTAACTCTGGTAATGCTCGTTACGGGGAGAACACATCGGCGAGGAAGTCTGTGGACTCTCAGCGTGACAACAAGAGCAATGATCAGAAGAAAAACATCCAGAACCCCTGCAGACACTGTGGAGAAAGGTTCTTTGCAGGGCATCGATGTAAGGCTTTTCAGAGGTTAAAAAAAATGGAGTTGGATGATAGTGAAGTGAAAGATGAGGAAGAGTTGAGCGACGAAGAGAAGTCCGAGGATCACAATGATACTCAGGAGCAGGAGTTACATGTGTTGTCCTTGAATTCAATGGTGGGAATTACCTCTAAGAAAACTATGAAGATGAAAGGCAGGATGGGGGATAGAGACGTCGTGGTTCTTATCGACTCAGGGGCTACTTGTAACTTTATTTCGAAGAAGTTGGTGGGTGAGTTAAAGTTGCCCGTGGTGGAGACGGTAGGCTTTGGAGTGGCGGTTGGAAATGGAGAAGTTATATCAGGTTCTGGAAAATGTGAAGGTGTGGAAGTATTGATTCAAGGAGTGACGATTAAAGAAGAGTTCTTGCTCTTTGAGCTGGGAACTATTGATTTGGTTTTGGGATATTCGTGGTTGGCTGAACTTGGGGAGACCCGCATTAACTGGGGGTTGAACATTCTGAGGTTTCAACGCGATGAGAAGTGGGTGTCGATTTGCAGTGATCCGGAGTTACTGAAGGCTCAAGTGTCCCTTAATACGATGGAGAAGCTCTGCGATAAGGAAGATGTGGTGTCTGTTGGAGCTGCAAGCATTATTTGAGCATGATAGCAAGGAAACAGAGACAAACCCCAGCCCAGCCATCACCGCCTTGTTAAAAAGGTTTATAGGAGTTTTTAAGATGCCGGGGGACTTACCTCCAAAGCGTACAAGGGAGCACGCGATCACCCTCCAAGAGGGAACGTCAACGATAAATATGAGACCTTACCGATACTCGCATACACAGAAGAATGAGATTGAGAAGCTGGTTAAGGAGATGCTGCAGGCGGGAATAATTCGCCCAAGTATCAGCCCTTTTTCGAGTCCGGTGTTGTTAGTCAAAAAAAAAGATGGCGGTCTACGGTTCTGCGTCGACTATAGAGCAGTGAACAAGAGCACGATACCCGACAGGTACCCCATTCCAGTGGTTGAGGAGTTGCTTGATGAATTAGCAGGGGCAACCATCTTCTCCAAGCTGGACCTGAAATCAGGTTATCACCAAATTCGGGTGCGAGCAGATGACGTGGGTAAGACGGCTTTCAAAACCCACGAAGGCCATTATGAGTTCTTGGTGATGCCTTTCGGCCTCACCAAAGCCCCTGCAACGTTCCAATCAGTGATGAATGATATTTTCAAGCCTTATCTCAGGAGGTTTGTTTTGGTGTTCTTTGATGATATCCTAATCTATAGTAAGACAGAGGTGGAGCATCGTGAGCACTTGAGGTTAGTGTTGCAGCTGTTGAAGGAACACCAGTTTTATGCCAATGAGAAGAAGTGTGCCTTCGGGCAATCGGAAATAGCGTATTTGGGGCATGTTATTTCGAAAAAGGGCGTTGCTGCAGATCCAGAGAAGATAACAGCTGTGAAGCAATGGCCTCAACCGAAGAATGTTACGTCTTTGAGAGGGTTCTTGGGGTTAACAGGGTATTACAGGAGGTTTGTAGAAGACTATGGGAAAATAGCGAGACCCCTTACTGATCTACTGAAGAAGGAGGGATTTAAATGGACCGATCGAGCTTCACATGCTTTTGCGAGATTGAAGACAGCAATGACACAGCTACCAATGTTGATCCTTCCTGACTTCACTCAGCCATTTGTGGTCGAAACTGATGCTTCAGGAATTGGCATAGGAGCAGTGTTGTCTCAAGGTGACCGGCCAATTGCCTTTATCAGCAAGGCTTTCTCTAGTAAGGGCAGAGTTAAATCAGTATATGAAAGGGAGCTGTTAGCAATTGTGTTCGCAGTGACTAAGTGGCGACACTTCCTAACAGGTCACAAGTTCACTATTCGTACTGATCAAAAGAGTTTGAAGCATTTACTGGAACAGAGGGCGGTGTCAGTAGAACAACAGAAATGGGCTTTGAAGCTATTGGGGTTGAACTACTCTATTGAATACAGGCCGGGTAAAGACAATAGAGTGGCGGATGCATTATCAAGGATTCCGGGGCAAGAAGAGATCTTGGAGCTGCAATTGACGGCTCCTCTAACAATTGACAAAGAGGAGTTAGCATTACAAGTAGCTCAAGATGCAGTGTTGCAGGAGATTATTAAGGCTGTGCACAAGGGAAGAGAAGGAACTGAGAGTTACAGTGTGAAGGAAGGGCTACTTATGAAAGATAACAGACTCGTCATTCCTGAGAAATCGCCTTTCATTCCGGCCCTAATGAGACAGTTTCACGACAGCAATATTGGGGGTCATGAAGGGGTGCTCAAGACATTCAAAAGGATGGCTAGGGAAGTGTTGTGGAAAAACATGAGGAGCGATATCACCGATTTTATCAAGGCTTGTGCAGTGTGTCAGCAGAACAAATACTCTACATTAACTCCAGCATGGCTTTTGTCTCCATTGCCTATACCTCAGCAAGTGTGGACTGATATTAGTCTCGACTTTGTGGAAGGTCTTCCCTTCTCCAAAGGGTTTGATGTGATACTGGTCGTTGTCGATAGGCTCACCAAATATGCTCACTTCATTCCCCTGAAACACCCTTTTACAGCAAAAACGGTCGCGGAGACGTTTGTGAAGGAAGTGGTTAAGTTGCACGGATTTCCGGAGACAATGGTTTCGGATCGCGATAGGGTGTTCTTGAGCCTGTTTTGGTCTGCTTTGTTCAAGAGCCAAGGGACTGCACTGCACAAGAGTACATCGTATCATCCTCAGTCCGATGGGCAAACAGAGGTAGTGAATCGTTGTTTGGAGGCTTATCTGAGATGTTTTGCGGGGAGGAAGCCGTCATCATGGGTGCAGTGGCTGCCTTGGGCAGAATATTGGTATAACACCTCCCATCATTCAGCGACTAACACAACTCCTTTTAAGGCGTTGTATGGGTGTGACCCTCCGAGGCTATTGCGGTTTGGTGATGTTCCGACGGCTAATGCAGAAGTAGAGGAGATGATCAAGGGTCAGAATGAATTGTTACAGGAGCTGAGAGACAACCTTGCTACTGCTCAAGCAAGGATGCAAGCCTCTGCTAATAAGAAGCGTCGGGATGTTGAGTTCGAGGTGGGCACTTGGGTCTACTTAAAGTTACGTCCTTATAGACAAACGTCGTTGGCCTACCGTAGGGCAGAGAAGCTAGAGCCGCATTTCTTTGGGCCTTATCTGATTGAGAAGAGAGTGGGAAAGGTTGTGTATAAGCTGGCGTTGCCTGCGCACAGCTTGGTTCACCCAGTGTTCCATGTCTCACAGCTGAAGCTTGCCGTGGAACCGAACACTAAGGTCCAGGAGCTCCCTTTAATCCTATCGTCTTCGTTGGAATGGAATGCCGAACCAGAGGAGTTGGTGAGCATTAGGAGATCAGTGGATGGGAAACAGACTGAGGTGTTGGTTAAGTGGTCTGGGTTGCCGGAGTTCGAGAATACGTGGGAGCCGTTGCAGCGTCTGAAGGAGCAGTATCCTCATTGTCAGCTTGAGGACAAGCTGGTTCTTCTACGGGAGGGTATTGATAAGCTGGCGGTGCCTTTGGCATTTGTTCAGAAGAGGTTGAGATCGAAGAGAGGGAAGAATAGTGGCTAGAAGGAAGTTTGAAGAGATGGAAAGACTCTCTGTGGGTTAGAGGGTCTTGGTCGAGTTTGGTATTATGGAATAAGGAGTTGAACGTTGTCGTTTTACATTATGCATTTCACTACTTAAGCTATGAGTTGTAATACTTTAGAGGGCATCATAATTGATCATTAAACAAGCATCTAATCTTCCAATCATTTCTTTTTATCCTCTCCCCTTTCTTGTTACGGATAAGCATGCTTATCAGATGCTTAGCAGATCCGCCCAAATAAAACCCTTCCATCTTTGACCCTTCCCATAGAAACCCAACGCTTCCGAGACTCAATAAGAGAAGACCTCGATTAGCCAATCATACCCCATTGCGAAGAGGAACCCCGTAAATCCGAACCGGATCCAGCCGGTAAAACTCTAGAAACCACCGTAACTTCATCGAAATTGAAAAATCGCCATTTTGTCGCCAGTTCATCTAATTTAATCAAAATTAGCCTAAAAACAAAATTAGATGTAATTAATTACATATCTAAAGGTATAATTTATAAGCCAAAAGTTTATCCGAGAAAACAAATTATCAAACTATTTTTATTTGTATATATGAAATGATTTAAATCGAAATTATCCGATAATTTATTTTAAAAACTGAATTACCAGCTATTTTGGTTTAAATTCTATGAAATTATTCGAAAACTCTTAAGCGAACCAATTTTTATAGGCTAAGGTTGGAATCCATGAGACGACGTCCGTTGACTTTTGACTTTTGACTTTAGGGGTATCCTCAAAGTTTATCTTGCTTCTCAAAGATTGTTCCTCTTCTCCATTTGCAATTCTGCATCTGATATAATGGAAAATCTAAGGCTACCCTATGAAGCCGATAGATAGATTATTAGTTTGATCGTCTCTGTCACAGCCTTAGATTATTATTACTACAAGTAGTGCTGGTGTGGTTGGATCAACAAGATGAACAAATTGACGACCATGTTTGGGTCTCTTGGGAGAAGGAGTTCGAGTATAAGTACGAATGCTTCTGGTGATAGGAAGAACCTTTCCCAGGAATTAGATAAGGTGTGAATTCACCACCAGCTTGTTCAAAGTTTGGATCTTTTCTTTCGTCTTATAACTGGTTTTTGCAGGTGTTTCTTATGACTCTGGATCTACGTGATGCTAAGACCACATATAAAGTCATGGGCAAAGTTTATAAGATCCCAGGTAAACTTTTAACACTTCTTTACAAGTTTTTGGTTTATGGGCATAGCTAAAGCTTGATTCTTTAGGCTTTCCAAGGTCTAGTTCCTAGCTCTGGTTATGCGTCGAAGAATATTAGTGGTAGCTTGACTAATGATTTTCCCATTTACTTTTAATCAAAGATAGTTATTGAAGCGTTGGTTTCCTGGATAAATCTATACAGTACCAATATGACCATGGAATTCAAATGCCCTTCTCCTATTTTTATTTCTTGTTTAGGTGTCTCTTCTGTAGTCATGGAGGATGACTGCAGGATTACATTGACTGGGACAGCCGATCCACAGAAGCTACTCAACAAGCTTAAAATTTACCGGCCTATGATACGGAAGATTACGGTGAGCAAGAAGGACGATCCATGCGAAGAAGAAGGTGTTCTTCTAAGCAAGAAGCACCATTCAGGTGTAGATGATGATACTGTCAGTGAGCAATGGGAGAAAGGATACAAAAGGTTGGGTTTGAATGATGGGGGAGACGCGTACAGTGGTGCCATAAGTATCATGAGTTCACCAGCATGTAAATGGGAAAAACCAGATGACTCTGGTTCAAGGGACGACATTCCAACCGTTGCAGACATTACCACAACTATGACTCCCAACAGCGATGACTGGTACCTTTTCTGCGAGTTCCTCAGCAACCGTATGCCTCCCTTGACTCCCTCTGGGTGCAGCGCCGACGATGTCATTGATTTTCTTCGCACGCGGCAGGTTTCAGGCGGCCTCGAGGCTCTTGTTAGCCGCCTCAGTGCTAAGACTGATGCATATTTCCTAAAACCTGAGGACAATCCTTTTCGCAGCGCGGCTGTAACATCATACCTGAATGCTGCGAGGGAAATGACTCGAGAAACAGAATGCATACTAGTATTTTCGTGCAATGACAACCATGATGTGGATGAGACATCTTTCATCGAAGCCATCTCAAAAGAGTTGCGCAAGCGAAAGGTCATCCCTTTCGAATATAATCTATTGCGAAGAGAGAACCTGGATGAAGGGATGCTAGACAGATCTAATGTTGGTATCATGATCATTTCAAATACTTATGCTTCTTCTACACAGTCCCTGGATCATCTGGTGGCAATCATGAAGCACAGGAAAGCAACAGGCCTTGTAATTATTCCTATATATTTTAAGGTAACACTTTCAGACATTTATGGGTCGAAAGGCAAGTTTGAAGCAGCATTTCTGCAGCTTCAGAGTTCTCTCCAGGAAGACAAAGTTAAGAGATGGAAGGCGGCTGTGACTGAAATCGTGTCCATTGGTGGAATTGAATGGACAAAGGGGTATATACTAACTTCCCTTGCTATATGTACAGTTTGGCAGCTGTTCCCGTAGAAAAGCCTATAAGATTTCCAAAGCGTTAGCTTATCAACATAGGAGGATTGAATCTTGTTAGTTTGATGTTAATTTAGTTCTTCTATTTTCTGTGTCTCTTTTGCAGATTTCAGTTTATACTTGCCGAGGAAGTTGTAAGAAATGCATCCCTAAGGCTATATTTGAAGAATAGCAAGAATATGGTCGAAATCTTATCACTGTTAGAACACTCCGAGTGTTTAGATGTGGAAATTTTTGGACTCTGGGGTATGCCAGGAATAGGTAAGACATCTCTCGCTAGAGAAGTCTTTGAGATACTGGTTCCGCAATATGACTTGTGTTACTTCCTGCAAGACTTTCATCTGGAGTTTGAGATGAAAGGGCTGTGGCAATTGCGTGATGATTTCTTCTCTAAAATATTTGGGGAAGAAAAACTAAGTTTAGACGCTTCTGATACAAAACTGAGTTTCATGAGGGACCGGTTCCATAATAAAAGGATTCTTGTTGTCCTCGATGACGTCAGTAATGCCAGAGATGCAGAAGCTGTACTTGGAGGGTTTGGCTGGTTTTCTAAGGGACACACAATCATTTTAACATCTAGGAAAAAACAAGTTCTTGTACAGTGTAAAGCTAAAGAGCTATACGAGATCCAAAAATTATGCGAGTTTGAATCTTTCCGTCTCTGCAAACAGTATTTAAATGAAGAAAGTGAGGTCATCTCAGAGCTTATAAGCTGCAGTAGTGGTATTCCCTTGGTTCTCAAAGCTTTAGTTTCCTCTGTATCAAAGCGGCATATAAACAGTGTGAAGGAACATCTCTGGTTCTTGCTAGAAAATTCTCCTAGTCTGATTGAAGGAGCATTTCGGAGAAGCTTTGATTGCCTAGATGAAAACGAGAAGAACATATTTTTGGACATTGCATGTTTTTTCAGAGGGGTGGACATGGATCATGTGGTGCAAATACTTGATGCTTGCGGGGTTTATACAAACTTGGGAATCTGTGATCTTATAGATGAGTCTCTCATTAGCCTTTGCGACAATAGGATAGATATGCCTATTCCTTTTCAAGAATTTGGTCGATTTCTTGTTCATGAAGAAGATGAGGATCCATGCGAGCGTAGCAGGTTGTGGGACCCTAGTGACATCACTAATGTATTGACTAGCAATTCAGTAAGTTTATATATGTGATATTTCATGATTATTATTTATTTAGATTTCAAAGCTGATGTTCCCCTACTAATGTGATTGCCTTTCTCAGGGAACGGACGCGATTGAGGGCATTTTCCTGGATGCGTCTGACTTGACCTGTGAGTTGGGTCCTACTGTATTTGATAAGATGTGTAAACTTCGATTGCTGAAGTTCTATTATTCCACCTCTGGGAATCACCAGTTCATGCTAAGCTTACCTCAAGGCCTATACTCTTTGCCTGATGAGTTAAGGCTACTTCACTGGGAGGGTTACCCTCTGGAAAATTTGCCGCAGAAATTTAATCCTGAGAACCTTGTACAGCTAAACATGCCTTACAGCGACATGGTGAAGTTATGGGAAGGGAAGAAAGTAAGTGTAGTATTGTGTAAACTTCAGCTTCTTGCATTTATTTGTAACCTTTGATTTGACGACTGATCTACGTTTTTCATATTGTATGCAGAATCTCGGGAATCTGAAGATATTGAAACTTAGCCACTCCGAAAAGTTGACTGATATCCGGATGTTATCAGAAGCCTTGAACCTTGAAAATATTGATCTCGAAGGATGTACGAGTCTGGTTGACATCAGCTCATCTATTCCTCGTTGTGGGAAGCTTGTTTCCTTGAATATGAAAGGCTGCTCTCGTTTGCAAAGTTTGCCGGCAATGGTTGGTTTAACATCTCTCAAGTTTCTTGATTTGTCTGGCTGCTTAGACCTTGAGGAGATTCAGGATTTTGCACCAAATTTAAAAGAGTTATATCTAGCTGGAACTGCCATTAGAGAACTTCCATCGTCAATCGAGAATCTCACAGAACTTGTTACACTCGATCTGGAGAACTGCAAAAGGCTTCAACAACTGCCAGTTGGAGTAAGCAACTTGAAATCTATTGTCAAGCTTAAGCTGTCTGGCTGCGGAAGTCTTGGGAGTCTGTTAAAACTCAAGGCAGTAGATTGTGGAACATCTTAGTTTGTTGAATAAAATTAAAGTGTTGAAGTTTCTGCGGTTCTATCACACACTTCATTTGAGAGTTGAGGCCAGACTTCATCCAAAAGCCTTAGTACACAGTATAAATCAGACCCAAGAGGTGCTTGATCAACAATTGTGCTGAAGAACTTTACTACGTCTAAACGTCCATCAATTCAAGGAGTCTGCAGCCACTGATCATGTACGCTTGGATTTATCACTGAAGCTGGTGTGTTTCAAGCTAGAAACAATCAGCAATAACTGTGCACGATCTGTTTCGCAGTTCCTGCTCTACCAAGTAGTTCATTACCATGCCAAATGGTGTATGGGTTAGTTCTCTTAATATTTTTGTGTTTTTTTTTTTTCGTTTTCTGTAGGTGGATGCTACTGTTATTTTCCTTAGTTGATAGTTAATTTCCCTCCTGCATTCCTAAGATGTGCAACCTGATCTACAAGTATTCTCACTCTGCTGTGCTTATATAATATATCCCCTTTTTAAATTTAGTTGCAGTCCATGCTGGAATTTTCTGTAGGCGCCGAAGTAAAAGCTGTGGCTGAATAGATTGTTTTTATTACGAACACTTGTTCCCAGCACTTTCCTTAATAGTTCTTTAATGTTTATCGTGGTGTGCAGGTTTTGGAAAATATCAACTCTGGCAAGTGGCAACCCGTTAGTGCTCATGGATCCACATATCATATCATTACTCACTGCATGATATGATGATCAAACTACTGGTTAGTTGCACTTTTAGTCGATAGTGTGTTGGATCTATAGAAATTGGCTTCTTATTTGATAATAATGACCTTCTGGTGGCTAAATTAATGATTCAGGTATTAAACTGGAAGTCCAGTCGGAACATTGGTCACCGAACTGGTATCAACAGTACGGTATTAGAATATGCATCAAAACCTTTTTGGTAATAATTAGGATACCAAATTAAATAGGAATCAAAATAGAGTTTGGAGTAAAATCTTCCCCAATGTCATTATATTTTTTACTCCAAAATGGAGATTTTGAAAGAAAAAAAATAGTGTAATATTACTGTTTCCATACTTGTGCTTTTGGAGACAGGATTTTGTATGCTCACACACACACACATATATATATGCCATGTTTAACTACCACAAACTTGTCATTTTCCTTGTGGAATACGATGACAAACTACATATATCTGGGATTCACGTTCGCAGATCTCCCAAGCGATTTTACGCGATTTTACTCTCAGATCAGTTTTTGGAGGCAAAGATGTAATTACGTCGCATACTCATTAAAGAATATGCTGACCTCTTGATACTGTCTCTCTTTATTTGTTGTGGAACGTTTCTGTAAGTTTCTTGGTCTGTGTCTGCTGTGGCTTGATGTTGAGCTAAATCAAACATAGAAAATTGAGAAGTTAGATGGATTCTTGCTGCAACACATTGGACCAAAAGCTGTCTCAGTTGGTGAAGATTTCATTGTAAAGCAACTGGCTTCTGGAAATATTACAATGCAACCTGTGGCGATGGATGGACTAATCATCCTATGCATTGAAGGTAAAAAGAACTAGATCCATGTATAATGATCCTTTTCGTTTGTGGCATTAACTTGTGGACCACTCTGCATTCAGTGAGTAGATAATGCTGATAAAATCAAGGGAGTTTGAAAGTCAACAAAGGTGTGCTTAATAATGCAAAAGAACCTTCGTGGAAAGATTCGTTGTTCAACGCCTCAAAGTCGTCTCCTCCATTTCACTTCCAAAAGATTTTTATACACTATTAGCAGCATCATCGTTGCCATTCTTTAATGGCTCATCCATCTTCTTCCTCGTCTTTGGGTCCAACTAAGCGCCAGTTTGACGTGTTTGTGAGTTTCAGAGGCAAGGATACTCGTAATACCTTCACCTCTTACCTTCTTCAGTCCCTGCACCGGAAAGGTATAGATGCTTTCTTTGATGGGAAACTCCGGCGAGGCAAGGACATATCAGTTCTCTTTGACAGGATTGAGCAATCAAAGATGTCCATCATTGTCTTCTCAGAGAACTATGCTAACTCCACCTGGTGCTTGGAGGAACTCTGGAAGATAATGCAATGCAGAGAGAGGTCCGGTCATGTGGTTTTACCAATCTTCTACAAGGTCAGGAAATCTGATGTGGAGAATCAGACAGGGAGTTTTCGAACTCCCTTCCAGAACCCAAAAGCGAGTTTCAAGGGACGTGAGCACAAAGTTGCGGCATGGAAGGAAGCTCTAAAGACTGCTTCCAATATCCTGGGCCATGTACTTCCTGAGGAACGGTACTATAGCAAATCTTGCCTTTACTGCTCTGCTTTGTTTTCAGCTACCTCTTATTCAGTTTTTATTAACATCTAACTGTTAACTTGTACTTTTTGGCAGACCAGAGTGTGAATTTGTTGAAAAAATAGCCACGGAAACTTTCAAGATGCTGAATGATTTGTCTCCATGTGAGATCAGTGGCTTCCCAGGGATTGAATTTCGTTCAAAAGAACTGGAGGAGTTATTGATGTTCGATAATGCAAACTGTACCCGTACCATTGGGGTCCTTGGCATGACTGGAATCGGCAAGACAACTGTTGCTGCTAGCGTTTACAAACGAAACTACCGTCGGTTTGATGGCTACTGTTTCGTTGAAGACATTGAGAATGAGTCGATAAGGCGTGGATTGCCTCATTTGCGTCAGAAGCTCCTAAGTAAATTATTGGACGAAGAAAATGTGGACGTCAGAGCGCATGGGAGATTGAAAGAGTTCCTCAGGAACAAGAAGGTGCTTATTGTGCTGGATAATGTGACCGAAGAGAATCAAATCGAAGTTCTCATCGGACAGCGGGAACTGTATCGGAAAGGAAGCAGGATTGTTATAACAACAAGAGACAAGAAACTGCTTGAGAACAATGCTGATGCAACGTACGTAGTTCCCAGATTAAATGACAGGGAAGCTATGGAGCTTTTCTGCCTTGAGGCATTTTCTGAAAACCTCCACTCCACGGAAGAATTTATGGATCTAGCAGAGAACTTTGTGTATTACGCTAAAGGACATCCGTTAGCTTTGAAGTTGTTAGGTTCAGGTCTACGCCACAAGGAAAAAACATACTGGATGCAGAAATGGGAGAGGTTAAGGGTAGTGCCAGACAAGGAGATTCAGAAAGTGCTAAAAGTGAGTTATGACACATTAGATGATGAACAGAAGAGCATGTTTCTGGACATAGCATGCTTTTTCAGGTCGGAGAAAGCAGATTTCATTTCGAGCATCCTGAAGTCAGATCGTGTCGATGCTGCAGCTGTGATGAGGGATCTTGAAGACAAGTGTTTCTTAACTGTTTCTTATAATCGGCTTGAGATGCATGATCTACTGCATACAATGGGGAAGGAAATTGGATATGAATCATCTGTCAAAAGGGAAGGAAAACGTACTAGGTTGTGGAACCCCAAAGATATTCGCCATGTGCTGGAGCAGAGCACGGTGAGTTACTTGCTCCTTTAATTGATTTTTTTCTCCAGTACATCATATCTACAGTATTCTGTTTTGTTAACTGTTCCTCCATCCTTTGATCCCTTCTAGGGAACTGGTTGTGTTAGAGGCATTTTCTTGAACATGTCTAATGTCGAAAGGATCAAGCTAAGTCCTGATGTTTTCATGAAGATGTCGAATCTCAAATTCCTGAAATTCCACTATTCTCATTGTTCCCAGTGGTGTGATAACAAGCATAAAATTCAGTTCTCTGAAGACCTTGATCATTTTCCGGACGAGCTTGTGTATCTTCACTGGCAGGGGTACCCTTACGAGTACCTGCCATCAGAATTTAATCCAGAGGAACTCGTTGATCTCAGTCTGCGTCATAGCTACATCAAACAACTGTGGGAAGATGAGAAGGTACATTCTCCTCAGCTATATATAATTTTATTTATCTTAAAAAGATTATTCTTTTGTTTTTCTCCTTACTAATTATTATAACCATCATCTAGGTGCCACAGAATACAGAAAAATTAAGATGGGTTGACCTCAGTCAGTCACAAGGCTTGCTGAATCTATCAGGTTTGTCCAGGGCCAAAAATCTTGAAAGATTGGATCTCGAAGGCTGTAAGAGTTTGGTTATGTTGGGCTCATCAATCGAACAGATGAACAAACTAATTTACCTGAACCTCAGGGAGTGCACTAGCCTTGAGAGTCTTCCGGAGGGAATCAATTTGAAGTCTCTAAAGACTCTGATCCTCAGTGGCTGCTCAAACCTTCAGGAGTTTCAAATCATATCAGAAAATATTGAGTCCCTTTACTTAGACGGCTCAACCATACAACGAGTTGCTGAACGCATTGAGAGTCTTCGCAACCTTATTTTGCTGAATCTCAAGAATTGTTGCAGGTTGAAGTGTCTTCCCAACGATCTTTACAAGCTGAAATCTCTTCAGGAACTGATTCTCTCTGGCTGCTCAGCTCTGGAGAGTCTTCCACCCATCAAAGAGGAGATGGGATGCTTAGAGATTTTGCTTATGGATGGAACTTCCATCAAACAGACACCTGAAACGATTTTTTTGAGTAACCTGAAGGTGTTTTCGTTCTGTGGATCTAGCATCGAAGATTCCACAGAGTTGGCGCTGTTGCCTTTCTCAGGCAACTCTTGTCTTTCAGACCTCTATCTGACGAATTGCAATATCTACAAATTGCCGGACAACTTTAGTTCCTTACACTCGTTGAGGTCTCTATGCTTAAGCAGAAACAACATTGAGACTCTACCTGAGAGCATCGAGAAACTTCATTGTCTGTTGTTTCTTGACTTGAAACATTGCCGCAGGCTCAATTCTCTCCCGGTGCTTCCACCTAATATACAGTATGTAGATGCTCATGGGTGTGTTTCTCTGGAAAAAGTTGCAAAACCAGTGACAGTTCCCCTAGTAACTGAGAGGATGCATACTACTTTCATTTTTACGGATTGCTTCAAACTGAACAGAGCTGAACAAGAAGCTATTGTAGCTCAGGCCCAACTCAAGAGTCAGCTACTGGCAAGGACATCTCTTCAACATAATCATAAGGTCTGTCTTCATTTTATTCTCTTGTTCCGGTGATATCCTTATCATACGCTCATGCTTAAATGGTTTTCTTCGTAACCCCCCACTTCAGGGACTAGTTCTGGATCCTCTGGTTGCCGTTTGCTTCCCAGGAAGTGACATACCCTCATGGTTCTGCCATCAGAGTATGGGATCTTCGATTGAAACCAACCTCCTTCCTCACTGGTGCAACAATAAATTTATTGGAGCTTCCCTAGGTGTTGTTGTCACCTTCAAGGATCACGAAGGTCGTCATGCAAACCGTTTATCTGTAAGGTGCAAGTGCAGATTTCAAAATCGAAACGGTCAGTCAATCAGCTTTAGTTTCTGTCTTGGGGCAGGGAACGAGTCATGTGGATCATCTTGCCATGAACCACGGAAACTTGGATCTGACCATGTGTTTATTAGCTTTAACAACTGTAATGTGCCAGTCTTCCAATGGAATGAAGAGATTAATGACGGTAATAGATGTCGTCCCACTAGTGCCTCATTTGAATTCTACCTTACTGATGGCACTGAAAGGAAGCTAGAAAGGTGCAAGGTGACAAGGTGTGGGATGAGTTTGCTATATGCTCCAGATGAGAATGACCGTGGGTTTCAGGGAACTCGGGTTACAGATACTGTTGAGCGTACATCGAGTGAAGCTTTTGTACCCATAAGAGGTCGGTCACACTCGCAAGTTGGAGAAAGAAGGAATGGTAGAATGAGAGATGAAATCCCCTTATGAGTGTTTACTCCAAGACTGGAGGTTCTTGGTCTTGAGACCAACGAAAGGCAGTAGAATGTTGCTTACTGGAATTCTATTTTTTTTTTCTTTTTTGTTTCTCTAATAGCTTTCATAAGTATATGTTATCATGTTAAAACACAATTTACCACTGAATTAGGAACTTGAAGACGTTGCATTACTTTTCAGACCCTTTGGATTTTCAAAGAAGAGCTCTATCTACTTATCTGGCTAAAGTTTGACGTCAAGCTTTTCCTTGGATCTGATTGTTATTTGAGGATGATTGATGAGGTCGTCACTTTACTGCAACTTTGTTCTGCTTCCAAAATACAAAACAGAGTATGGTTCTCTATCTCTGTTTCTCCCTTTACATGGCATGCATGTTCAGTTGCTTGAGCTTGGTGGAACCACAGCCATTGGTCTACAAAGTTCCATGTTTTGATAAGGTGTTTGCATAAAAATGTATGTGCCAATTAAATTCACTTCGTTTAGATTTGGCGAATGAAACAATTTTACGTGAATTTGCCAACCGATTTTAAAAGGTTTGACATCTTTAAAAAGAGACTTATTTTTCTAGTTAGACATGTTTTTTGTGAATTGCAGATGGATACAGAGTAATAGGAAAAGTATCTATAGAAGGGTCTTAGGAATCTAGGTTAATATATTCAAAAGAATACATAAATCTAGGTAAAAAGTGTAGATATACTGAGTTTGGAAAATAAGTATAAATGTAATATTATGTTTCTAAATAAATCAAAACGGTTTCATATATATGCTAATCGATCTTATTAATTGTTGAAATCGCTAGAGTGAAATATGAAAACTACTTTGAATATTAGTTGAAATTTAGATTTTAGAAATAATTGAAGAATGATGCTTAGATTGTGTTAGTTTAAATGTAGATACTAATGATATTACGTGTAGAATTAATTAATTGTTACTTTTTAAAAATATTTGTTAAGATATAGATTATGATAATTCTCCATGTTAGTTTCTGAAGCAATATACTTGGTAGTCAAACTAAAATTTAAACATATAACTACATAGTGTTCGATTGAATCCGATTTAATCAAAAATCATCCAAACCATTATAATCACCTTATAAATATATTTTTTCATATCGTTTCATATTGAAGACTAATAAATTATCTGTTAATATGAATTGCTAGTTAAATAAGTCATTATAAAATAATTTTTGTTTAAAATTGTAATTTCTGTAATCCTACCATTAAATCGATTTCAGTATTCTTTATGGTAATATGGGTTATGCTCCGATTTCAACTAACCGGTTAAGTATATGTTTCAATCAACAATTTTGAATGAGTTATATTAAACAATTCGTAACAAACACAAAGTGGTTTAGATTTCCAAACCAAAATAGAGTATTAATTGCAACTAAGTCACGCTTTCTAAATGTTTTAAATAAGGAAAATGACAATTAATGCTGAAAATTAGGATTCTGTTATAAATAATGGAGTGGATTGCCATTAACCAGATCCGGATTAAGACCGGTTCAATACCTAGAAGATGGAGAGATGGCCGAAGCCTGGAGAGAGGAGAGAGATAGCCGACTTCAGGAGAGAGAAAAGCGGTCACAAAGCTTGGAGAAAAGAAAACTCTTTCCTATTAGATATAATCTTTCCATTATTATGTATTAGTAGTTTTCCTAATCCTAGTGAGTTTAGGTTTTGGATACTTTCCATTTATCTTCATCTTGTAATCCTTATATAAAGAAACCTCCCTGATCATTAATAAGAACACAGAAATATTCAGTCTCTAAACACTCTATTTACAACACGTTATCAGCACGATAGACTCCAAAACTCTGAGACAAAACCTAACCTAAAATCCGTCACACATAAATCCTAAATCAGGCGCAACTTAAAATCGATCTATCTCTTAAACCCTGAGGAACCAGACGACGAGCCACATATAAACTTGAAGCTCTTGACGAGACGAATCCATCAGCGCAATCCGTTCGTCGATCCAATCTCAGACGCGCCCACACTCGCAGAAACAATACTCGGCGCCGTCTTGGTCTTTTAGAACCCTAATCCGAACCAACAAGATTTTCTAGCCAAATTCAAATCCTGTGAAAGATAAGTTTATCATACCTTAGTTGTTTGATGATATCTAGTTCAGATTATGGTGTTCATGTAATCTAATACTCCTTGTTTTTATTTCATGAGCTGAGAGGAGTTGGTGCAAAGATCTCAAACACAAAGCTGTTCGCGATCCAAATCCTGACCATGAACCGACGATCTCAAGCTTGAATAGCTCACGGTTCTTCTCATATTGCTTCCTGTTCACAACAGAGCCAGCCCACGTTCGCATCACAGCCAGCTCGCAATTAGATCAGCCGCTTGCAAAGGCAGCAGCTCGCGAATTAGATAAGAAGAAGACGCATCCCGATCGCGTCTGACTACCTCAACACACATCCACTACAAGAAAACAGCGGCATACTGAGGGAAAAAATCATCGGTATGTCGTCGGAATAACGCTATTCCGACGAAATACCGACGAAAAAAGTCCTCGGAAATAACTCCTCGGAAATTCATTTTTCCTCGGAAATCCCTCGGAAATTTCCGACGGAATTCCGAGGACTTTTTTCGTCGGAAATTCCTGTGAATATTCCGAGGAATATGTCGTCGGAATATTCCGAGGGATACAATTCCTCGGAATATTTCCAAAATTCAAAATTTTTTTTATAAATTTATTTTTTTAAATTGAAATTCAAAATATAAAATTAAAATTGAAATAGAAAACATATTTAAAATACAAAAAATAATAAAATAGTTTTTATAAATAAAAAAATGTTTTATAAATACAAAATTAGTTTTAATAAATATAAATATTTTTATAAATATGAAATCATCTTTTTATAAATACAAAATAGTTTTTATCAATACAAAAAATAATAAAATAGTGTTTATAAATAAAAAAATGTTTTATAAATACAAAATTAGTTTTAATAAATATAAATATTTTTATAGATATGAAATCATCTTTTTATAAATACAAAATAGTATTTATAAATACAAAAAATAATAAAATAATGTTTATAAATCAAAAAATGTTTTATAAATACAAAATTAATTTTAAAATATGAAATCATCTTTTATAAATCCAAAAAATGAATTTATATACAAAGAACGTTTTGTATATTTAAAAATAGTTTTTATAAATACAAAAATAAAAAAATAGTGTTTATAAATCAAAAAAATGTTTTATAAATACAAAATTAGTTTTAATAAATATAAATATTTTTATAAATATGAAATCATCTTTTATAAATCCAAAAATAGAATTTATATACAAAAACGTTTTGTAAAATCGAATTCATATAAACGTTTTGTAAATACAAAAATAATAAACAATTTATAAAAAAAGTTCTAAATCAGTTCAACACAACCAAATCACAATTCTAAACCTATTACACAACAAATCACAATCCTACCCAATCACCCTAACAAAAATCTATCAAAAAACTTCTAAAATCATCAAATCTACTTAAAAACCTAACAAATAGGACCTAAGAGAGTGGGATAAGGTCCTTACATGATTTGTAAAGGAATGGAAAGGATTCGCCGGAGAGATCGTCGCGAGAGAAGGTGGAGAACGCCGGAAGGAGAGAGAGATCGCCGGAGAGGAAGAAGAGAGAAATGGGGAAGAAGAGAGAAATGGGGAAGAAGAGAGAAATGGGGAAGAAGATGCGGTTCGAGTTTATAAAACCTTGGGTCTGACGGATATTTTCCGTCAGAATTCCCTCAGTATTTTCAATTTCAATTTTCGGGAAATATTTGGCGGCTTGTTTGCCCGGTTAAATGAAAATATTCCGAGGAAATTCCGACGGCCACTTAAATATCCGTCGGAATTTTCTCGGAATATTTTCATTAATTCGAGGAAAAAGAATATCATGTGCATGTATTTCTATTAATTTATATTGTTCCTCGGAATTTCCTCGGAATATTCCGAGGAAATACCGAGGAACTAGTGTTTGGGGTTTCAAAACATCAATTTTTTTGCCGTATTTTATTTCTTATACAATTGTAATGCATACCATTGAGGATTCTTTGTATAGATGAGCATAAACCATGAAATAACAAATTTCAAAACGAATTGTAAGTATTTCCTTTACCGTTCATTAAAGTGTATAAGTGTTTCTCTTATGTTGTGGGGATTTCGTTCATACAATCGGAAAAGTGTTTATTATAGGGTAATGAACAAATTTTTGACTTCATAATGAATGTAAGACACTTAATAAGGGTTATATAGGTGTTATTCAAACCGCAAAACGTTGTTTTCGGTTTAAAAACCCTATTTCCTCGGAATTTCCTCGGAATATTCCGAGGAAATTCCGAGGAAACCCTTTTCTTCCTCAGAATTCCATCGGAATATTTCGAGGAAATTCTGAGGAACTAGTGTTTGGGGTTTCAAAATCTCGAATGTTTTTTTATAAACGGATCGATCGATGTATTTATGTCCAAAAACGCATCGATCGATCACTAAGATGGACCAAAGCGTAACAATGTGATCGATCGATGAGATTACCCCATCGATCGATCAAGGATATCAAGTGTTCCTCAGAATTTCCTCGGAATATTCCGAGGAAATTCTGAGGAACTAGTGTTTGGGATTTCAAAATCTCGAATGTTTTTTTATAAACGGATCGATCGATGTATTTATGTCCAAAAACGCATCGATCGATCACTAAGATGGACCAAAGCGTAACAATGTGATCGATCGATGAGATTATCCCATCGATCGATCAAGGATATCAAGTGTTCCTCGGAATTTCCTCGGAATATTCCGAGGAAATTCTGAGGAACTAGTGTTTGGGGTTTCAAAATCTCGAATGTTTTTTTATAAACGGATCGATCGATGTATTTATGTCCAAAAACACAACGATCGATCACTAAGATGGACCAAAGCGTAACAATGTGATCGATCGATGGGTATATGTCCAAAAACGCATCGATCGATCACTAGTTCGTCGGAATTTCCTCGGAATATTCCGACGGATTGATGTTTCCTCGGAATTCCGTCGGTATATTCCGAGGAAATTCCGAGGAAACCCAAATTTTGGGTTTCCTCGGAATTTCCTCGGAAATTCCTCGGGAAATTCCGAGGATTTCATTTTCCGTCGGAATGTCCGTCAGAATACCGATGTTTTCTTGTAGTGATCTGTGACCAGACGCAGGACCGTTCCAGACAGCTCGCGTCCCGTCCCTTCTTGCAACCAGATAAGGAGCCAGCTCGCGTCCATTTGCAACTAGAGGTTCATCTGACTTTGGTGGTCCGGTTCAACCCTACAAAATAAAGGTAATTCGAAATCTGAAAACAAGAATCGAATTTGGTTGTTTTGTAAAGATTGAAACCCTAAAAGATAATCTCTAAAACTAAAAGCCATAGGTTAAATAGATCAATCCCCTATGAGTAAATCGAAGCTCTATAAGTTCGATCTAAACCTAAAAACGAGATTGATCCATTGATCAATTAAAATCAGAACCTTAAAGGTTTTTGAATCTCAAATCAAATCCCCTTGATCAAAGATCAAAGTTTTCGAAATCCCCTAAAACCCTAATTTTGGAAAATCGGTTTTTAATTTTGATTTGAAACTTGAGTGTTTGATTGATCGCCTAGAGCTATATTTAGGATTGTTTTAAAACTTGAATCTAAATCTTGTTTAAACTGAAACCCTAATCTCGAATTTTAAAATTCCTAATGGCCTTGAAACCCTTAATCTTGATTGATATTTCTAAAGGCCTTGAAACCTTAAATCTCTCATTACTTAAAGCTTGAAAGATTGATTTAAAGAATTTACATATTGAATGAGAGTTAGGTTGCTAGATTATTTAATTCTAAAACTTAATAGATATGCAACTAAGAAATAGAATTGAATGCATCTAGATCCCGTTTTGTATATGGCCGTATGGCCTAATACATTGCTCACACTTGCGGCCTTGTGCCCTTGATTGATTAAAAGCCGTGTGGCTTAGTAAATATCAAAGTGACCGTGTGGTCTAGTATCCAGATGGTTATATAAACCAGATTGCATCATGATCCGATCCTTAAGATCATTGTATCTTATAATGGTCGTGAGGTATACGCATCACAATGCAAAGCCGTATGGCCTAAGTATTATAGATATACTTATGAAATCATATGCACTGATTATTTGAATTGGTTGCAAGAGTTCTAAATCATAAATTGATTAGATGATTTCAGATGCCGAGATTTGATCCCATGGATTATGCCATTCTAAATCTCTCTGGAAATAATTATCTAGAATGGGCAATGAACACTTCAGTTACCCTGAAATCAAGAGGACTCGGAAGGAGTATCATTCAGGGTGATTATGAACCTAGAAGTGAGAAGTTAAGAGCCATTACAATCATGTGCCATCATCTCACTGAGGAACTGAGAAATCAGTATCAACATATTGAGAATCCTCGTGACCTTTGGACAGAATTAAAGTCCAGATACACTATGGTATTATTACCAAAGGTCAAACATGAATGGATGAATCTCAGATTCCAAGACTTTGAGATAGTGGCCGAGTTTCACTTTGCCTTGTCCAGGGTCGTGTACCAACTGAGATTATGTGGAGAAGAGGTAACAGATAATGATTGTCTATTCAAGACATACTCCACATTCCATCCAGAAGATTTGTTGTCAAAACATATCTACATAGAAAGAGGTTCTACCACTTATAATGACCCGATCTCTTGCCTAACGGTGATTGAGAATGACAAGGTACTAAAGAGGAGCAGTGAGATGAGATACCCTGATACAAATAAGACCGATATAGATCAGGATGAATCTAAGGGAGCCGTTTCCAATATAACTCAAGGAGTGGCCGGCATGTCTATTGACTAAGAGGGATCTCGACATTTTATTTTAAAGTCCTTGTTTTGTGATTTGCTTTTAACCTACTTGATGGTTCACGATTTATATATATATATATATATATATATATATATATATAATAGAATTGATTTTGAATTCATTATCTTGCCTGATCTTACTTGAACATATAAATAATTTTAAAGAGTTGCCTAAAGGGCATAAAACCAAGTAAGAAATCATAGTAAAGAAACTATGACTAAGGCATTGCCTTAAAAGGCATTATACACACCCAAAAGAATATGTGCCCATTGAAGTTATAATGTATGGTTTCCAAGTAGAAACAATGGGTACGGAAGGAAACAAGTTCCTTTAGATTTTAAGAAGAAAAACGCCTAAGACATTGAAAGAAAGTGGTCGAGACTATACCGATGATCTCTACTGATCAAAACTATGCTACAGATCAGTATGATAAAGAGGCAAGAGATGTGGTAACCATATTGAGATAACACCACGAAATTTTACACTGTATGGCATGATAGGATTAGTCATCCTAAAGTCTAAACTTGATGCAAAGATTGAAAAGGCACAGAGTTATCCCGTAAAAGATCTCACGTTGTGAAACATATACACAAAGGGAAACTCATTAGGCTTAATTGTCCCAAGCACCACGACCTTATAGTATGGTCATGAGGGGGAGAGAGGATAAACCCATGATCAATACTACAAGTTCGTGTACCACTATGGTCTAAGACCATGTTATGTTATATGGCTCGGTCATTACTCGGCCATAAAGGACCATTCCTCGGCCGTAGAGGCCATGATACAAACGTCCAAACCAAAGAGGCCATTACCCAGCTGAAGAGACCATGAGAATAAACGGCTCGGCCGTGACTTGGTCGTGACTTGGCCGCATAGTGCAGGCTTGGCCGTACACGTTCCATTACCTATAAAGGTTCGGCCAAGTAAGCTATTACCTATAAGTTATCGGCCAAATAGGCAGTATCTATAAGACTAAGATTCTAAAGTCTATAAGCTTGGAGACTTATGTTTTACATGTATAGAATGATAATATGCATCAGGCCATATAAGTGAGCATAGATATACCCATCTCAGATTGAATACGGATCATAAAACCAGACATACACCATCTTAAGAGATTTTGAATAAACCACCACATACATACATGTGCCGTCTAAGATGGAACCTCAGAAGAAGATTGGGAATATATAAGAATAAGATCTTCTCCACGAAATAAAAAGGACCGAGAGCCAAAACATGGGTGATCAAATAGTGGCCAGGTATGGATTGCATAAAACAAATGAATCTGAATATTAAAGGAGAAAGATTATAAGCTGGATAAAGAATGTTAAAAGTACGAATGGTTTTAACCATCATTGTCTTGGCAAAGATCCTCGGACTAGAGATTATGATTTAAGACGTCCAAAGAAAGATTATATAAAGCTAGCTAATTGAGAAGCTAATCGAAATGCCAGACACTGACCCGAGAAATGACTAACCAGCTTAGCACCAAATGAATGTCCTAGAGGAGACATAATCAAGTTGCTATACAGTCTATACAAGATAGACCAAGTGTTCCATAAGATAAAGGAATCTCGAATAGAAAAATGGTGCATAGAATACAGATCCGAGATTATAAGAGAAACAATGCCAAACATTGAGAAAAGGCTGCGCAACTACACATCTAAGGTACCAAACCATGTGGCTTGGGACGCCAAGCTACTAGGTAATAAAGGTCTTGGATAATAAGATCTCAAATCTATAGATCATGTCTGGAACATAATGGAACCACATGAAAGTGTCGACACACACACACATTTGTATAAAGATACATAAAGTTATAGCACTTGAACATAAAGAGATAAGCGAGGATCATGAACCCACGAATGAGTACTCATACAATCATAAAAGATCATAGAGATTAGAAAAGATAAAACGTGGAGGTTCAAAGTATCTAAAAGAGAGGTGGACGTATTGGCCATAAACATATACAGAAACGCCATCTGATAAACCAGTAAATATATGGATCTTGTGAGAAGTAAAGAAACCGTGAGAGATGTACATGATGTAAAGGTGTTCATGTTTTCCTACTAACAGCATTCGATTATAGCTTGTTACACAAGGTACTCACAGAGATCAAAGGAACATATTATAAGGAGATGAACTCCTATGTAGTGGTTGCTGCTACAGATTTTTGAAATTGAAAATGGTCTGGTCATAAGAATGAAATTAGATACAAATGATGTAGTAAGCAGCATATGGATTACTGGATAAGATGAAAGAACAGCTTCGTTCCTAAGCTGATTCATGGACTGAAACATAAAGCAGCTTCATATAGTATGTAAAAGAAATTGATCACGCATGATCATTGATCTTGGAGTTGTATAAAAGACAATCCAATACAGTCCATATATTTGAAATTCCTTGTGATTATAATAAACCTAAAAGAGGTTAGTAGGCATAGAATAAATCTATGTGGGTGTCCGACCAAAAGCATCCGGCCCTTCAAACTAAAGATGTCCGACTATGTCCGTCTAAGGGCGTCCGGCTCTTCAGCAAAGAACGTCTGGCTCTTCTACTAGACGCGTCCGGCTTTTAGGACTAAAAGACGTCTAGCCCTTCTTCTTGATCACGGGCTAGTAGAGACAAAGGATCAACCAGATACAAATGTATTGTAGTCCATAAGCTTGTGAAAGCCAAGATTCATGACCTAATAATATATACTTAGCGTGTGATATGATCCACATCAACTAAGGTCATGAGACGCCATAATAGGAATGTAAAATGAATACGACATTACCTAAGGCAAAGAAATCGATGTCCACATCCATGAGTGTTCGGCCGCAGAGCCATAATGAGAGATTATAAACTCACAGCAATGATCATTGATCTTGAACACTCATGACACAAGTAGTGGACATGTATAGACGAGGTCTATGACCCAGACATGGATCGGACAGATCGAGGCATAGGTTCATGATAACCATGTCTAGTACATTGTCCATAAGTACTTATTTTTTCCGATCAAAGTAAAGAGTTAACAGTAGACGATCACGTCTAGGCTATGGACACATGCAAACACGATTTGCAAAGACCCAATAGTGATTCCCGAGAACAATATGGTTCACATTATTTAGCACACATGCTTTACCGGGACACTCGATGTCAAGAGACATGAGAAACGACCTAAGAGATCAAAGTGGTCTAGATACGGCTTAGTAATGAACTTGGCCGATTACTCCCTTCCTACATATACATGAAAGATCACGCATCAGATGCGTAGAATGTTGAAACCTACAGTGAGGTTCACATCAGGGGGAGTAGTGCGTGTTGTACTCTTTTTCCTTCATCATGGTTTTGTCCCACTGGGTTTTCCTGATAAGGTTTTAATGAGGCAACATGAAGCGTACTACAAATCATGTATGGTTATGGCATCCAAGGGGGAGTGTTATAAATCATGAAGTGGATTGCCATTAACCAGGCCCGGACTGAGACCGGCCCAATACCTAGAAGATGGAGAGATGGCCGAAGCCTAGAGAGAGGAGAGAGAGAGCCGACTTTAGGAGAGAGAAAGGCGGCCACAAAGCTTGGAGAAAAGGAAACCCTTTCCTTTTCCTAGTAGATGTAATCTTTCCATTATCATGTATTAGTAGTTTTCCTAATCCTAGTGAGTTTAGGTTTTGGATACTTTCCATTTATCTTCATCTTGTAATCCTTATATAAAGGAACCCCCTTGATCATTAATAAGAACACAGAAATATTCAGTCTCTAAACACTCTATTTAAAACAGATTCATTAGTTTTCAGTGGCATTCACATATCAAACAAGTAATAAAATGAGGATATAAGCCTTAGATAGAGTATCCACGTAGGCGAAAATAATATGCTAACGAGAAACTTTATTTTTGCCATGCCACCTCCTCTATTTATTTTTTACAAAATGATCCTTTAACTCTTTACTTAAACAATTATAACCGAAAATATTTTTTTAGTGAAATATATTGTTTATATAAATATAATTATATTTTTTATTTACATAATAGTTTGTAGAGAAATATTTAGTGTAAATAATATCATAATTTTATAAAATACTAAAATAAATTGGGTTGGTTTTCAACTTTCACAAATAAAAAATATTATTTTTAAACTTAGAAAAGAATATATCAAAATATTCTTTTTCAGGAGAGAAAATAGAAAGATACATCGGAGACAAATCCATCTCTATTATGAAATTCCTCTATTTTAGAGAAAAAATAGAGGAATACATTGGAGATGGTCTAAGGCATGACCGACGTAAATGATCGACGTTGAGATTTCAACTTTTCTGATTCTTACTAATCTAATGTTTCAATATAATTTGAATATTTCGTTTGATTTATAATATAATGGTTTAAAAGTATTTTTTGTTTCACTATATAAATTGTTTTTATATTTCAATGTAACTTTATACTTATTGGATATTGTGTGGCCAATTAAATTATGTAAATGACTGTGTAATTGATTAAATTTATATATATTAAATGACAGTTTTCTAAAGTAATAACTTTTAAATATTACAGATTTTAATTAAAATTGACTACATTTTGAAACAGATAGAGTAATCTATAAACTAACTCTATATGGATATGAAGACAAAATTGTAAAGTGACCACACCTTGAATTTCTCTCATACTTTGCATTCCTAATTGGAAGGAGATAATCAACATCTAATATTATGTTACTCTCAATATATGAGAAATGGTTGAACCGTAAACCAATTAAGGATGATGTAAGGAAGACATAAAGATGTATTTCCAGTTATCAAAAATATAGAATCAATTGGCAGCAACTTAATTATGTCCAGCGTAGGACAACAGAGAACAATTTCCATACCTTCTAATATTATAATATCTCACTATATTAGTGGCTAAATCACTTTACTCTAACATAAATATTCACTATATTCTTGGAGTTTAAGCCTTTCTATCTTATGATATCAGTAGTTTGATCCAAAAAAAAAGAAACAGTCGAACTGTACATTGTAATTGGAGAAAGAAAACAAACAAAAATCAGCCGAAGACTTTTTAAGGTATATGAAACAAAAAAAATGGAAATAGCAATTCTTTGGAATTAAAGAATTTCTTTTTGGCTCTCCATCGGAAATCGCCAATTATTTCCCTCCTCTGTCTCTCACCGTGAGTAGACGTCATTCATCGGCTATCAAAGTTACGGTATCTTTTAGGAAAGTTTCCTTTTCAGTGTTATTCTGATACTCGAGTTTCCCTCCTCTTATATTTTCTATTATACCTTCTTTTCCTTACCGATTTTCTCTTATTTACTTTCCTTTATCTTACTTGGATATTTCCTCTTCTCTCTTATATCATCAATTCCTGGTCAATAATTGATGCTTTCCTACAAAATCTTCTCCGAATATTGTGCGTTTAATTGCACCACCTCCCCTTTCTCCTCTGACCTACTCCCAAAAATCCCTCCGCTGCTCCTCCGAGATTCTCAACTGAGTTGTTCAATGGCGGACAACCTCCATAAGGCAATCCGTTCTATGTCCTTAGAAGATGATGAGCCAATGGTCCTCCCTGATGACCCGAAGTTTCACGTTTTTGATGATAACGCGCTTAGTATCCTTGGGCGTTTACTGAATCCCGAGGCTCAGAACATGGCGAGAATGATAGACTACATGCCTCTAGCGTGGCGTCTCTACGATAGGGTGAGAGGTATCGCTCTAACACGTGACCGCTTTCAGTTTGTGTTCAAGAGAGAAGAAGATTTGGAAACAGTTTTAAAGGATCGTCCATGGTCCTACAACCACTGGACTATGGTCTTGGAACGCTGGGTTCCTTCTCCACCAAGAGACTTTCTGTCCAAGTTTGAAGTGTGGATCCGCATTCGGAACATCCCTATAAATCACTACACCATCGGAACTATGCATCTACTAGCCTCTAAAGTTGGTTTTGTGAAGGAGATAGCGTACGATCCTAAAAGCTCTCAGAAAACAGAGTACATCCGAGCTAAGGTCTTGTTTTCAGCTACGAATCCAGCATTTGCGGCAAAGAATTTAACTCTCCCCTCTGATGAGATAGTGGTCATTGAATACGAGTATGAAAAGATCCATAAAAGATGCTTCCAATGCGATAGACTAACTCATGAAAAGTCTATGTGCCCTTATACCAAGCCTCGCCTGCATAGAACTCTACCGAGCGCAGAGGAGAGACCCCCAAGGGACTCTACAAAGCCTGCAAGTGAGGCTCGGCGCCTGGAAGCTCCACCAGGGTTTCCCCCTTTGTTTCCTGAACTGCAAGGAGAAGAGAGAACTATGGCCCTCCAATATATCTCTCATGCTGATGAAACTGAGCGCCGTGCACGCATAATGCGGGTGCAGCAATCTATTGAAGCTGACAAGGATAATCCCCCTGCCGTGCTGACCAAGATATCTCACGAAGTGGACAAGGAGAAAGGGCATGTGTTTCAGCATGACAAACCTGCTTCAGAAGCGCTACCCCTAGTCTGCAAGAGGGCTCATCCTACGCTGTCAGCTCCTAGTGGTGATCGCAACAGAGGTTTTAACGAAGGTTCTTCATCAGGTGAAAGCGCCAATTCTCGATCTGTTCCAAAAGGACCAACGGTGTTTCAGGCTGGAATATTTTGCTCCACCTCAACCGGGACCTTTCGGAATAAGAAAAAGAAATCTAGGCAACGCCCTCCTGCTTGGGTTAGACATGTCAGACCAGCGCGAAGCTCAACATGCGTGAACCTAAGCGTAACTGATGAACCAGTAAGTGAGTCTGGTACATCGAAGAGGAAAGCAGAGGAGACTGAGACTCCACAAGGCAACAAATCCACAAAAACCAACGAAGATACGGTGGCCTCCGATTTGAGGCTGCTGTCTCCCCAATGAGCATACTGAGTTGGAACTGTCGCGGGGCGGGAAACACCGAGACAGTTCGTCGCTTAACGGAGATGCGTAAAAAGTATTTTCCAGATTTCTTGTTTCTCTCTGAAACTAAGCAAAAAGACTCTTACATGCTTGGTTTACAGAATTCTTTGGGTTATAATAAAATGTTCACAGTTGCTCCAGTTGGGTTGAGTGGTGGTTTGGCAGTTTTTTGGAAAGATTGTTACACGGTTGAGATCCTTTTTTCAGATAAAAGGATCATTGACCTAAAAGTGGAACTTGGTTCTACTACCTTTTTCTTGAAGTGTGTCTACGGCGATCCGGTTCGAGAATATAGACATCACGTTTGGGAAAAACTTGAAAGTATTGGTGTTGCTAGAAATGAGGTGTGGATTTTGATTGGAGACTTCAACGAACTCCTTGATAATTCAGAAAAGCTTGGGGGCTCTATTCGAGAAGAGTCAACGTTTTGGGACTTCAGAAATTTGGTGGAAAACTGTAAAATAAAAGAAGTGAGAACAATTGGTAATGTTCTGTCTTGGGCGGGATGGAGGAACAATATTTGGGTCCAGTGTCGCCTAGATCGGAGTTTTGGGAATGATAGTTGGTTCCGAGTGTTCCCACGCTCTAACTTGGAATACCTTGACATGTGGCCATCTGATCACAGGCCCATTGTTTTATCTTTCTCCCTTGAGCCTGAAGATAGAGGTCATGGTCGATTCTATTTTGATAAGAGAATGATTGGTAAGGCTGGGATTGAAGAGGCCATTGCTAGAGGCTGGGAGGGAGACCCGTCAAACACTCCTTCTTCAGTTATGGATCGACTTTCAAGATGTAGAAGAGAACTCTCTCATTGGAAGAAAAAAGCCCATTTCAACTCCCAATCTAAGATTCAAAGGCTTCATAAGGAACTGGAGAAGGAAATTGCGAAGATGTGGCCTAGTGTCAGGTCCATGAAGCGCCTGAGATTGGAACTAGCAGTGGCTCATAAGGAGGAAGAAAAGTTCTGGAGGCAGCGGAGTAGAGAGCAATGGCTTAGGGAAGGTGATCAAAATACCTCTTATTTTCATAATATTGTCAAAGGCAAGAAGATCAGGAACAATATCCTTATGCTGAAAGATGAGATGGGAGTACAGCACTTCTCAGAAGGTGCAAAAGGACACTTGGCGGTTGAATATTTCAGAGATTTATTTATGAGCTCCAATCCAGTGGACCTAGAAAGTCTCCTCGAAGGTTTCCAAAGTCGTGTAACTCCTGCTATGAATGAATCTCTGATAAAAGAGATTTCGGATGATGAGATCAAAGCAGCTGCCTTCGCAGTCAAAGGAAGTAGCGCTCCCGGCGAGGATGGTATTACTGGTGTCTTTTATAAGACGTACTGGCATATTGTGGGTCCTAAGGTCATAGAGGAGGTTCGCAGCTTCTTCCAGACGTCGACACTGCCGGCTGGTTGGAACCATACGCAATTATGTCTCCTCCCTAAGATCACCAAACCTGAGTCAATGAAGGATATGAGACCCATAAGTCTCTGCTCTGTCCAATACAAAATTGTTTCTAAACTCTTATCTTCAAGACTGAAACCAATCATGGACTACATCATATCAGATACACAGGGAGCTTTTGTTGCTGGCCGCTTGATCTCGGATAACATCGTGGTGGCTCACGAGACGATCCATGGCTTGCGTACCAAGAAAACTATTAGTGAGCAGTTCATGGCTGTCAAGACAGACATGTCGAAAGCGTACGATCGTGTGGAGTGGAATTTCTTGGAAACCCTGATGGAAAAAATGGGATTCGACCGTAAATGGGTTTGTTGGGTGATGACATGTATTTCTACAGTGTCTTATACAATCCTACTGAATGGAAGGACACATTGTTTTTTCAGACCAGAGAGGGGGATACGACAGGGTGACCCTATGTCGCCATTCATCTTCATTATGGCTGCGGAAGCACTTGTTAGTGTTTTAAATAAAGCTGAAGAAAAAGGGCGTCTGCACGGCATCAAACTTGATAAACATGGACCGGCAGTACATCACCTTTTATTTGCTGATGATAGCTTATTGATGTGCAAAGCGGATCTGATGGAGAGCATTGAGATTATGCGGTGGTTGAAGCTATATGGAGATGCTTCAGGACAACAGATCAACCTTTCCAAGTCATCGATAATCTTTGGTGACAGAGTAGATGAAGGAATGAAAGCTGACATCAAACTTATTCTTCGGATCGACAAGGAAGGAGGAGAAGGGACCTATCTTGGCCTCCCTGAAGTGTTCAAAGGATCGAAGAAACTCATTTTGAACTACATCCGTGAAAAACTTCAACTTCGACTGCAAGGCTGGTTTGCGCGAACTCTTTCTCAGGGAGGAAAAGAAATTTTATTAAAATCTATTGGGCTAGCCTTACCAGTCTATGCAATGTCAGTGTATCAGCTCCCTAAGGATCTCTGTGCTAAACTCACATCTGCAATGAGAGATTTCTGGTGGAGCAATGGAGGTTCTAGGAGGAAAATGACTTGGGTAGCGTGGGACACTCTCTGCAAAAGTAAAGAAGATGGGGGTCTTGGCTTTCATGATATCGGTCGTTTTAACCAAGCGCTTCTTGGAAAACAAGCATGGCGAGTGTTTTCGCAACCTAACTCCCTAATGGCTAGAATTTTGAAGAGTCGTTACTTTAAAAATTCGTCTTTCCTTGAAGCTAGTCTAGGCTCACGGCCTTCTTTCATTTGGCGTAGTATCCTTCATGGAAGAGAGGCCTTGAACTCAGGACTGCTCCGGGTTGTTGGCAATGGTGATCAGACTAATGTCTGGACATCGAATTGGTTGTTGGAGAAGGAAGCTCGGCCCCCTATGTATAAACAGGACAGTGTTGTTGACCTCACACTCAAAGTTAGCGACCTCTGGTTCCCAAACTCAAGGGTTTGGAATGCTCAAAAACTGTTCGATACTTTCACTGAGGAAGACGCCTTACAAATCCTGAAGATCAAGCCGTCTCAAACCGGCCATGATTCGGATATATGGGGTTTCACTAAGACCGGCTGTTATACAACTCAGAGTGCCTATAGAATGTTGTCTACTCTCCATGAGACGAAGTCACCAGCGTATCGTCCCCTCCCACCAGTGGAAAAACAGTTATGGAAGAGCATTTGGAAACTCAAGACAACTCCTAAGATCAGACACTTTTTTGTGGATAGCATTATCAAGTGCGTTGGCTGTAGCTGAACGACTTCAGTCAAGAGGCTTACACAATAATACAACCTGCCTTGCATGTGGTCAAGCATCGGACGATATGCCATGTCCTGTTTACTTGTCCCACTGCAGTAGAAGCTTGGCGTTTGGCAGGAATTCATTCCCCGCCAGCAGGTTTCTCCCAATCTTCTGTTTTTCTGAACCTTCATTACTTGGTAGCAGGAACTAAGAAACAGCGGAATGATCAAGTTAACCTAAAAGCCTTTCCCTGGATCCTGTGGCATCTCTGGAAAGGGAGAAATTCCCTAGTGTTTGAAAAAAGCAGGTTTACGCCACATTCTATCTTAGCTAAAGCTTTAGAAGAGGCAGAGATTTGGACTCAGGCTCAACAACCAGACCAAGCTACACACATGGCACTGGAATCTACAAACTCTTCTGTAGATGCATGGGAAAAACCTCCTTCCGAGATGGTCAAGTGCAATGTGGGAATGGCTTGGGTTGACGCTGGTCCGGTGAATGGATCCAGTTGGATCTTAAGAGATGATCACGGCCAACCCCTACAGCATAGTCGTGAAGCCCTTACCGGCTCCTCCTCCAAAATGGAGTCAGATTTGAAATCTTTACTATGGGCTGTTCAAGCAATAGGTGACTTGCGTTACAAGTAAATACTGTTTGAAGCCTCATCTGTTGAAGTACGCCAAGCTTTGTTTAATCCTCTCAGGTTTCCTGAGCTCTCACCTCTGATTCTGAAGATACTGGAGCTTCTACATCGCTTTGAAAAATGGACGATCTCTCATGTTTCCGACCTTAAAAACAGAGTTGCTAAGTCTATAGCAGAGAGCGTCGTGGTCGGTATACGTACACAATCGTATGTCGCCTCAGGAGGTCCCCGTTGGCTCCATCAGATGTTACAAGAGGATGCGTCAAACACATGTCTTCTGGTGCGGTAAAGATAAAGGGATCTAAGGTTACTGGCTTCTGCCTCAAGTCCTTCATAACCTTTTCTGATAGTATTGAGCATTAAGCTCTTATAAGTACCTACTGGTACCTCCTCCCTTTTTCTTCTTATGTCGTCTTCTTTTTTTTAGTACCTCTGTCTTCTCTATTTCTTCGTGTTATAACTCAGGGGTGCTCCCAAACTTGTCTTTTTGGACCTCAATATTATGATATATTCAGTGTTAAAAAAAAAAAAAAACAGAGGTTGACAAATATGAAACTAAACTTTAATGATCCAAATAAAAGTAAACAATAGCACAACTAAAAGACAAGAAATAAAGATAGTTTCGGTATATGATAATTCCTTAATCGCACACGGTACACAATTAGTGACTAGACAGCATAGTTGGGAGTGCAAGGTTGAGCTCCAGCATTGTAACCTTGATTGGGTTGTGGTGTCGTCGGATAAACGGTTGGCATTGCGGGTCCACCGACTTTAGTTATCCCTTGATGTCGACCCATGTAGAAGCATCCTGCACAACCACTAATGGCTAGAAACACCATGAATATGAACAATGGTAGCGAGAAATACACAACGACCATCGCTTACAGGAATTTAATTGAAATAGGTAAGCAAAAGAGTACTAGATGAAGAACAGGGTAGTGCAGAAACAAAGGAAGAGAGTTCTATGTATTTATAAGGGAATGTTGTTGATATTGCTACAAAGTGGAAGGTATTGACTTTTTAAGGTTATGCAAGAAACAGAAAATAGTATTGACGGGCAAGTGTCTTTATTAGTAAGGATAGTACAGAGTATATAGGGAATTTGTGTATGAAAAGTCAGATGCTCACATGAAAATTAACATACTGATCTGAATTTACCGATGAATTTGGTTTCATTGTTATGACTTAATCATTAGCATTTTAATCATGGAGTCTTAGAATTTTTGAAGCTTGTACATTTGTTCGTTTGGTCGACTATAAAAAAACTTTAGGGGTTAAGTCTATTGTATGAATTTGATATAACTATTTTTAAACCATTATTTGCGGTATGCAGGAGTTAAATTAAATCCTGAAATGATGTATTCTAAATTTGTGAAAAAAATACTCAAGTGTGTCATATAATAACAAGTCAAGTCAAGTCATACTTTAAAAGTTTGTTGAGTTTTGTACTGTTGTATTTTTTTATTGGGATTATATTGTATGATTGATTCATATGTTTTGGCTGGCAAAACAGAAATAATTAATTAATTTTAGGATTAATTTATGTTCAACTATGTCTAGTTGACTTATTCATGTAAGCTTTGTAGTTTCCACTTTTTGTAACTGTAGATTACATGAATATTTAACCAAGAAAGTAAAGATTTGCGGATGGCCTTGGATGGTTAAACGTTGGAAATCAAACTAGCTTTAGACAAGAAGGCATCAGAACATGTCATTAGTTGGTGTGAGTGTGAGAGATGAGAAAAAGTTACAGTCGGGTGTTCAAGTTCAACTTAGCATTGGTATGTATGTGCATCTAAAGAACCCCAATAAGATAAAGAAACTAACAAAGACAAACAAGAAGTAGTGTCGGAGATGATGCATAAACTTCAAGAAGGGTTGAGAATCATCATAATTCAACCCATAATATATGGAATTGGCAGTTCAAATAAAAGCTTCAGAGTCTCTGTGTGTACTAGTCTCCATTTCCTATTTATCTACGTATCTTCAGGTTAAAGCACGATTTAGATGGCAACAAGGGGACTCAAAAGTTGTTGAACTGAACGAGATATCATCCACTCTTTGGAGTTGTCAGGACAGGAACTGGTCGAGTTACAGACCAGACTCTGCGAAGCTTGTGAAATTTACTATTTTACCCTTGTCGATTCATGTATTTCACGCAAAAAAAAACCACCTCCGTCTTTCTAATCGCTCTAACAGATCCACGCCGTCGCCTTTCGCCGTCAAAACCTGGGAAAGCTGAGATTTTAGGAAAATTCAGCATAAATTGCTCTCATCACGACACAAACTCTCTCTCTCTCTCTCATGGCCTCCGTCACACTTCTTCTTCGGTCTCTTCGCCGCCGTGAAACCCACGCAGTCTCCGCGTACAAATTCGTATACATTTCTCCTTACTCTCGTGGTTATCTAGAGATTTTGAGGTGTTTGGGGATTGCAGATTGCCAAAAGTCTCACCTTTTCGTGTTTTTGGCAGAGCTCTGCAAGCGCCGGCGGGAGGAAGACGGAGCTCCGGTTAGACGGAGTCAAAGATATAATCGCCGTTGCGTCTGGTAAAGGCGGAGTTGGAAAGTCTTCCACTGCTGGTAACATCCATCACAGAATCTTCCTTCAAAATATTTTGTGTGAGAGATTTGAACTGTAACTTTACGGTTAATAAATGTAGTTAACTTAGCTGTTGCGTTAGCCAACAAATTTAAACTCAAGATTGGGTTGCTTGATGCTGATGTGTATGGACCATCTGTTCCAATCATGATGAGTATCAATCAAAAGCCTCAAGTTAACCAAGGTAAGATATTAAAAGAGGTACATCTAGCATTTCACATCAGTTTGTAATCTCTGTTTTTTTTTTTTTTGAAGATATGAAGATGATTCCGGTAGAGAACTATGGAGTTAAATGCATGTCAATGGGACTCCTTGTAGAGAAAGATGCACCTATTGTGTGGAGAGCTCCTATGGTCTGTGTTTCTTTTTTAAGATCACTCATGAAGCCTTAAAAGACTTTTCGCTCAGTAATCAAAGCTTGTGGTTACTGTTATAGGTAATGAGTGCTCTTGCTAAGATGACGAGAGGAGTTGATTGGGGAGATCTTGATGTTCTTGTTGTAGATATGCCACCTGGAACCGGTGATGCTCAGATTACCATATCTCAAAACCTTAAACTCTCAGGTGTGTGTGTATATAATACATATCTGAGTTGTTTTTAGATTAGACAAGTCGTGTGTGTAGTTTAGTTTACTCAGAGTGTGTTTATGTTTACAGGTGCCGTGATTGTGTCCACTCCACAAGATGTAGCACTTGCTGATGCTAATCGAGGAATTTCCATGTTCGACAAAGTTAGAGTACCTGTACGGTAGCCATCTATATTGTCCCTTACTACTAGTTTTGTCTTCGCTTCTTCTTAACGTTTCTGCACTTTTGTACTTAGATCTTGGGACTTGTGGAGAACATGAGTTGCTTCATTTGTCCCCACTGTAACGAGGCTTCTTTCATTTTTGGGAAAGAAGGAGCCCGCCAGATGGCTGCGAAGAAGGGCTTGAAACTCATTGGTGAGGTAAATGAATCTAAAACATTGGCGTTATAGTGTTGTAGATTCACTTAGTGGCCTTACTAGATATAGTTTGTGTAGATTCCACTGGAAATGAAGATTAGAGAAGGGTCTGATGAAGGTGTTCCTGTGGTTGTTTCTTCACCTGGTTCTGTAGTATCAAAAGCTTATGAAGATCTAGCTCAAAACGTGGTGAATGGGCTCAAGAGCTACGTGATAATCCTGAGAATGAGATTCAGATGAAACTTAACGTTCCACACTCACCATAGACCAAGCCAAGCCATGAGAATAAGAGGCATTGTAAAACCATGTTTTGTCTTTTGCTACTTCACCTTCTCAGATTACAGTACCAAAATATAGATAATTTTTGCAAAATCCTAAGAGAAGAATCTATCTGCAGAGGACAACAAAATAGATAATTTTTGCAAATCCTAAGAGAAGAATCTATCTGCAGAGGACAACAAAATAGAAACGCACTCTTTTAAACAGTGTGGAAGGCTTTTCATTTATTAGATAGGAAAAGATGATGAATGTAATTTTAGAGATTTTGTCAAAAAAGTAATAATAATCAATGTTGTTGAGATCAATTCACAATGTATGATGAGATCACCAAATAATATCTTCATTATATTATGCTTCATCTTGATCTTCATATTCAAGATCAGCACCACCATAGAATTCGTCCTCTCCTCCATTAGCTTCTTCAGTACTGTAATCCTCGTTCCAGACCGGTTTATCTTCTTCTTCAAAACCTCAGGTTCCAAAAGACATTCTTCTTCACTTCTTTGCTGTGAATTTTTCACTTGGTCACCAACACCAACTAGTTTCTCCAACTTAGTCCTCTTTGGAGAGTTCTCCTACACAGATGTGAATGCACATAAGAGACTACACAAAGAAACAAGAGGCTAAATAATGTGACAGATAACGCTAGAGAGACAGGGGTAAACTTACATCATCAAATAGCTTATCCAAGACATCCAAATTGATATATGCACTAAGTCTCTGTACACAAGAAGACAATAAAAACTGCAGATGAAAAATAAGGAAGATCCAAAGATATCTTTAACTACATATATATGTATAACAGGAAACGAGCTGGAGGAATAGTACCACTGACCTTTTTCTTTTCACTTTCTGCATTGTTTTGGGTTGTGGTTGCAGAAGTTTTCTTACTAGGAGCAGCAGTCTTACTAATAGGATCTTTCTTTTTCACTGTAGTAGTAGGTTTCCTCTGCGTTCCCTGATAATCGATAGAAAATGTAAGTATCATTAACAAGAACGTCAACTTAACAGTTAGCAGAAATCAAGAAGATGGAAGACAGGATGATGGAAAATACTTTTTTGTACTCAGGGTTCATCATCTCCCATGCTATCTTCATCAGGAGAGATTCTTTTGTAGTATTTAGATAACCAGCAACCTGATGAGCAGCAATAAACACCATAAAAAATCAGAACAACAAGTACATAAAACTAGGTTTTATCATACATAAAACCGAACAATAGACACAGCACAAAGCAGAAGACAAAACACAAGAGAATCAGTTTTGACTACGTTAATATGGTCGGAACCAACGCGTGATGGGACATACATGTGTAAAAATAGGCGTGGTTTGCCACATTCCAGGAACCAATTGTTGTGTTTGTTTACAGAGACTAAGAAAACCAATAGATATGATTCAAATTCAGATAAAACTTCCACATAAAACAAACTATACACCCTGCTTAAAAAAAGGTTGAGAGAATGTAACGATTAAACTTATAAGGTATCTACTATTTATTTTTATTTACCTCAGCATCATTAATACGAGATAAGTCCTCTGCAAGATCACCAACACCTCTTAGGTTTCTAGCCATTGGTCTAGAAGATGCCAATGTGGCTTTTGAGGATGGTTTTACTGAATTCTCCACCTGTAAACGATTAGAAGAATATTCAAATATGTAATTGTTTGTATAGACAATGCTCCACAAAGAAACATATGTTCGAGTTTTTTGTTTTTTGAATCGTCTCGTGTGTCAAAGTCATCCAGATTCGGATCTAAGCCGTGAAAATGACCAGAATCGGATCAGGCAACGAAAAAAGGGAGGAGAGTGACTTACCATTCTTCACGGGACAAATGTGGCGAGATTGAATCGGCGGAGAGAATTAGGGTTTACAAAATCAGAAGATTCTCGTTGAAAAGTGTTTATGATTAACGAGAGACCGACATCGGAGAGAAGGTGATTTTAAGTAATTTTCCTTTTTCTATGTTTTTATTTGAATGTTGAAGTCACATGTGTCTTAATGAGTGGTTGATAAGGTTTGTCAAGTATCATGTACATACAATTTAAATCTTTGTAATCTATACTAAATAAAAGTTGAGGCTTTATAAACCATCGATTACGTCCATATAGGATTTAAACCACAATCATAGTATGACAAATTATTATTTAAATTTACTATTTATCAAATGTTTAATATT
>NW_026014189.1:0-19880 GCF_020379485.1 Brassica napus
AAAAGATTTTGAAAAAAACCAAAGTTTTGTTTGGGATTACAGCTTGAGTACATAAGAGATGGAATCTTTGCATCAAATGGCATATATAGAAAATTACTCAAGAGATTCAACATGGCCGAGTCTCACCCATTATCTAGCCCCATGGTCGTGAGGTCCCTCGGCCTGGACACTGATCCGTTCCGTCCTAAGATGGACGATAAAGATGTTTTTGGTCCCGAAGTGCCATATCTCAGTGTCATAGGAGCTTTGATGTATCTGGATAGTCACACACCAGATATATGTTTTTACCGTGAATCTATTGTCTAGATTAAGCTCTTGTCCAACCCAAAGGCACTGGAACAAGATTAAACATGTTCTTCGTTCCCCCCTGCAAGGACGAAAAACCCTTAGTTGTTATTTTATACTAACCAAAACAAAGAAAGTTTAGTAATTTTGCTGATGAAGGTTTATCTTTCGGATCCACACAAATGCTCGATCAAGCCTCAGGACTAGGTTTTTCACACACATGGTGGAACGGCCATATCACGGTGTTTCCATGAAGCGGAACGATCGCGGCCAAATCTTCAAACAATTCGGAGATCTTGGCTGTTCATGAGGCCACCGCGAGTTGTTCAGAACAAGGGGAATAATAAGTGTGTACTATTTTTCCTTCACCATGGGTTTTGTCCCCACTGGGTTTTCCTGGTAAAGGTTTTAATGAGGCAACATCTAAAGCGTATTACAATCCCTGTATGGGTTTTATGGCATCCAAGGGGGAGTGTTATAAATCATATTGTGGATATCCATAACCGGCAACCGGCCCGGTTCATAACCGGCCCAATGCTAGAGAGAGAGTCAACCGTGAGGAGAGAGAGAGAGATAAAGAGAGAGAGAGAGAGAGAGAGATAGAATCGGCATCTTGCATTTTCCTTATTATATTTGTACTCTTTCCATATTTTGTATTTCCTTTTTTTAGTCTTTTTCCATTATTCTATGACGGTGTAATTCCCTATATATAAAGAGCTCCTTATGTACATAGATTATATTCTTTAGTTTCACAACAGTTTTAACATTTTGCAACACTACCAATCTTTATCGATTATAAAATGACGATACAACATGTTCGTCTCTTAAATATATCATCGTTGCTGAAGAGTTAACGTATAACAACATCTCATTTTAATTATTTTAAGACTTCATATGCACAAAAGAAAATTAAGTTTTGCGATTGACACAAATCACCAAAACAAATAGACAACATCGATTGTATAATGATGAAAGAGAATAATGTTTTTCTGCTCCGATTTTCTGTTTCTCTATTTGACTCCTCCATAAGTGAGTTTATTTTTTACCTCTATAAAATCGTGTTTTCATTCTCGTCTTTGCTTTAATTGATATGAGTTAAGTTTTTTTTTTTAACTTCTTTTATGAATTCGGTGAATTAAAATAAGTGTCAGTTTTTTAAAAAAAAAATGGACATCTGTAAAAATTTTTACTCCACTCCAGATACATATCTAAGAATCAAAATTTTGAAAAAATCACCGGGAAACTATATTAACAGATTAGTGTTCAAATCTAATATATCAGCTATTATAGAATATATAAGTGCATACTCAAAATATAAATTTCTATCTACTATATATTCACCAGCTCGGTCTAAAATCATATAATTCTAGAACAACAAACAAATTACTTATTTCACTAGTTTCGAGTAATATTGAATCCAACGGTAATATCTGAATCCGAATGTATAACCGAAGATAACCAAACATAAGTAATATTAACCATATATCTAGTTTACTTCTCCTCATTATTATTTCAAAATATTTATATTAATGACGCTTATTCTCAAAATTAGATAATATATACATATAATTATGGACAAAATTATTTGCTACTCACTTAAAATATTATTCAAGCTCTTGTTTCTTGCATTAACAACAATTTACATCTAAAATTTCAAAACAAAACTAAATTGGTACAATTTTTCAAAAATTAGAAAACCAGTTAAAATATATTTTAAATAAACAAAAACTTAAACAATGAATCATTTATTTATTTTTTCTTTCAAATTTAAATATCTGAATCTGGCCCAAAATATATGAACCCGAACATAAAATAACCGAACCCGAATCGAAGTGTAAAATATCCGAACGAGTTCTGTACTTTTATACTGAAATACCCGATACGAATCCGAACGTGTATTCGAACACCCACCCCTACGATATATGATCATCATTTGTATCTTGTTTTGAACAAAAAAAGTTAAAACCATTGATCACAAAATTTTCAATGTGGAACTTTTACCATTTTTTTAGTAATTTATAGTCCTTTTAAAAAATTCAAAATACAACATATAAGAAAAAATCTAAATTTTTTTATTATATGCTTAATGTGATTGTTTAATTTCTTTAATATTATAAAATTAAACAAAACAGAGAGGTTTAGAAAAATTGTTATCAAATATGTATTATTCATAATCATTAATTGTGATATATATGTTAACCATCTTAGGTAATTTCCGTAGCTTTTATTTAAGGAATAAAAAATATTTTTTTGTACACTACTAATTAATTTTGATAGTTTAGTTTATAAAAACATAGTATATGTTTATATAGATCAACTTATTTTTCTAACAATTCTAAGAATCATTCTCGTGATGACACGTGACTACGAAAATATGATGGTGTTGTTTAATGCTATAGGTATTAATATACAGGGGATAATGTATAAATAAAAAATCAATGGCGAATTGACCAAGTCTCTGCTGAAACTTATATAGTTTTTTAGTGGCGGTCAAGTCAGCGAAGTTGCAAAACGTGGAACCAATCTCATCATAGAGGTAGTTCCAATATATAATAATACACTCAAGGTATCATTCTCATTCTCTCTCTCTACATATATATAACAAGATATAATCATTCACTTCTTCTTCAACTGGCATCTTTTCTCCTCCACAAAAATTACAGGTCTCCTATCCATCTCTGTGTTTGACCCATTTCTATACTTTTAATACATTGCATTTATACACCATTGGTTTTGCAGATTATTGAATAATATGATCTTTCACCAAAAGCATTTAAATTGTATGGTGGGAAAACATAGGATCCTTAATGGAGAGATTTTTCAAGTGATCAACATCATAGTCGATTCTGTTAGTATTGTCTCATGTTTGTGTTATCATTTATTAAACCAACTCATAAAGATGGATAATCAATCTGACTCTTTAGAATCATATTTTTCTGTAAAATTGCAACCCCCCCCTCCACCCTTTGACTCTCCCTCCGTTTGTTGTCCTTCCAACAGTATCTCTTTTGTCTCTATTTTCAATAGATCTGACCACACAGTTGTTGTGTAGTTATATTGTCAGGTTCTGTCTTATCAAAGAGATTGATCTTAGAGAGCGTTTTTTCTGTTGTGAGATGGAAATGGTGTCTGGAAAAGTGTTTCAAGGTTGCCCCAACGCAGGCAATCCTTTCCACGAGTGTACTGCAATCTGTTTAGAGATATTAAACTCCGGAAATGTCCACAAGAAGGAAAAGAAACTCTTTGTACCTATGAGATTTATTATAATTATATTTATATAACTTGGTAAGAAAGCTATCATCAAGAATCATATCTCATGAAACATTCTACCTTATGTCAGGTTTGGTAAGAGACCCCTCCAAGCAGGGACACTCCTACAGGTCCTAGTCCGGCTCGTGGAAGCAGCATCCCCTTGCCAGCTATTTTGCCAAGAAGAAGGTTGAATCAGACACTTCACCTTCCACTGATCACACCAATGGTAGTACTTCTCCCCTTCCCGTCCTTCCCCTCCCTCCGTCACCCCCTCCCGTCCCGTCCCAACTCAGAACGAGCCTAACAACATATGGACTCGCTCCCTATGTCGCCTTCCTCTGGCAGGATACTCAGGGGGATACTATTTTTCAAGAAGGGTAATTGTTATTTCTTGGCTAACGCTAAGCACTCTTCTTTTTTGTCCCCCGCCAGAGTCCTCACTGATATTATATATCTTATTATCTTCCTTCCAGGATGATCAGCGTGGAGGTGAGGATTCTATGTACTCTCCAAGCCGTTTGGAACTCAGCCTCGGACGCCCTGAACACCCTCTTAGGACCCCTCTAGGACCCCCGCACACACCCCAACACACAGCTCTTTCACTAGGCCGTGGGCTCACCAAGAGGACCCTCTTTACTTGAAACAAGGCCGAGGACCCCACCTGAACGTGTATCCAACACCCCCTCTGATACTAGGGCCGATGACACCCATACATGACTCTGCTGCAACAGCAAGGCGGCCCCAAACGCCAGAAAATAGGACGATGACTGCACAACATAGAGATGGAGGGTCACCTGAATTCATGGCCAGATCCCCGGGGGCCAAGGTTCCAGACCCATCTCCCTGCAGCCTCAGCCTATCCTACTTTGAACCATTGTCAAGGACTCCGAAACAGCGGTCCAAGACACCTGAACCCAGCCCTAGAATTCCCCAAACTCACCCCTATCCCACAGATCCCTTGACAGTGCAGCTCTTCAAACGCCCCGGAGCTAAAACTAGGCCATATGCCAATGATAGTAGGCAAAAAACTGCAGTCCAGAAAGGAAAAGTCACCTGATCCAGGAAAAAAAACTCACAAACGTCTTCTGGATGGGTCAGATCATCATCTCAGGCCTACAATTATCTTGGAGCAAAGCTGAATCGGTTTACATCGAGAATGACGATGAATCGGTTCTACTCTACCAGAACTCATTTTGTCACCTCAAGAAAGGCCACAATCTAGACCCATTACGGTACTGCTCTTTACCATCTACCCTTCACACAACATCTTCACATTTCTGCACATGCTAATAACATTTTTGGCCTCTTACCTCATCCTGTTAGTCGCCGTGATAGGTGAAACTCCCACCCATCAATTGGATGAGTGTGCGAGCTCAGATGACGATAAAATTTCATTTGTGGATGATGAACACAACGATAACTCTGTTTGGCGTTACCATGAGATCACAAAAATCTGGAAGCCCCACTTTATGTATATCCCTCATCTCATGCCTTTTCGTTTGTTGTAATTTTAAAAACTCACCACACAAAAAATGTCTTGTCGTCTTTTTGCAGCCCGTCCATCAAAATCCCAACAAACAAAGATGAATCCTCGCAGAAGCTTCAGACTATACTAATTCTTGAAGAGAAGAAATCTCAGTCCACTCAGTCGACGTGCAGTCCACTCATCCGAGCTCTTGTTTCTGTGTGAGTTACAAGTCAAGCTCGCAGCTCTCTCTTCTAGCTCTTAAGCAACATCTAGACAAGACGGTGACATGCATCTGCTTCCAACTACATTCGCTTGCCACGAGATCATACTCTACCTCGACATGCTTGCCTCATTCTTGCCTCCTTTTCTTTCGAACTCCAGCGACGCCCCTTAAAGCATCTCTCAAGGAGTTCCGCGTGTGGAAATGCTAGCGATTGTTAAAGACATCGAGTCCGTGAAAAATCAAGGTAGATTGGCTCAAGCCCGTCCTGGAGGAAATCGTTGAGGCGGTAAAGCATTACGACCAGCACAGATGAGCATAATGGAGAGAAGAGGTGTGCCAAGGGGATGTATTTGCTTTTGAGACCAACTCCGAAATCCCCCCAGGGCTCCCTGAGGGAGAAGGAGAAAAGCTGATGGAGGAGAGAGAGAGACCCCACCGAGATGGTCTCTTTTCTGTGAAGTCCTGGATATGAGAAAGCTTCGTCTCGAGACATTTTCTATTTCCATCAAGGTGGGCATTTTTCAGCCCCTTTTCCTTTTTTCGTCTCATCTGACTTGCTCTTGAGAGATCTTGTGACATACCTGTTATTCTCTTGCCTTCTTCGATGGAATTCCAGATTCTTGCTCCCCTGTTCCGTGTCACTACAGTTCTTAATATTTTTTTGGATGTGTATCGAATCTCTTCTCAACCCTTTTTGATATATGTTGTAAATTCGAACAAAGAATGGTAGAAAGAAATACCATCTACCATCCGTTCCAATCTAACAATGGTACATTTCCGGATTTTCTGATGGGTTAATCCTTTAACTTTCTTACTTATCCTGTCCTATTTTAAATGTCCCTGCATACTGGTAAAGTCTTCTTTGCGCATCTCAGAATTCTCATTCTTCATCAATCGACCATCGTAGCGCCCACATCATTTGGCAGGCATGTCATTCTCTGGCGTCCTCCGGAGTCCTCTTCCGGCCACTGCCGTGCGCTTCTCTACTCTCTTTCTCTTGTTTCTTTTGCATGTTTCCTTTTGCATTAGATGCTCTTCCTGAGGATCTCAAGAACTTCTGATCTTGAGATACATCAACTCGGGTAAAGCGCGAGTGCCCCGTTCCGAATAGATGGTAGGACACCTCTTCTCTACCAGACTTATTCCACAGCGCTTCGAGATTTCTTGTTAACGTTCAAGGTCACGATTTTCTCTAATTACCCATCCGTCCTCATCTTTGATGTCGTTAGTAGAATTTATCCTATCATCAAAGGAAGAAGAAGAAGCCTCATGAGAGTCTTGTCTATCCGTCTCGACCTTGATTCCTTGGAAACGTTAGTTAGGCGTCCTTCTCTATCTGCACCACCCCTATACTCCATTAAGATTTGGGCACAAAAAACTTAAATGAGAGTTTCCCAACCTTAGAGCCTTTCGGAGACCTTCCACTGATAGTACTCGGACCAGCCTGAGTAGCCTTTTTGTTCCCACTTCTATCTACTGGTGGCTCAACTGTGTAAATCCCTTGGGATTTTGGATCTCTGAAAGACGTTCTCAATTTCTGAAACAAGTTTAAAAAAAAAAAAAAACTTAAAACTCCCAAGAATCATGCAAATCCCCCACTCAAGGTAATGGCCAAACTCGGTAGCATTAACACATACCCGCCTTTGAGTTCACTTCTCATTGTAGCAAATTTGTCTGATGCATTCTGTGCGAAAAAAGAAACATGGTGAGTGAAAACATGGTTCATTGCACTGTCGGCAGAAAACAAGATGAAGGCAATGTAGGGAGAGGGATGTGTCCAGTTTATGAATCTTGCAGAAGCTCCTTGGCGTCTGAAAAAAGATGAAAAAACTCAAAGATTAATAAACAAATAGAGCGTCCTATGCATGGCCAAGGTAAAACTTACTTTGTTTTACAACAGAGGTACAAGTTGTTCCATCTTCCGCTTGGCTGTGCAGACTCCATAATCAGCGGACACACCTAGTTTTACCATTTGTTTTAGCGAGTTGACACTTAATGAGAAGTCACTTCCCTGCCACAAAGAGAATAAATCCATCAGTCAAAGGCAAAGGAGGAGTGGTGGTGAATGATGGATTATCATTTTAGTTAAAGACATCACAGGCAAATGTGCTATAATAATGCTTACCATTTTGTCCTTGCGGAGAGAGGAATTAAAGAGACCGAAAACAGATGCTGCCTTTTCAGTCTCATTCTTCTTCTTGTAGCATCACAACAAGAACAAGGAGACAGTGCTGTTGTCGTTTAAGGAACAGATTTTCCAAATGCAATAGGCTGGCCTATAGAGCTTGTTCTGGGTGTCCTTTCTCAGTTAGCAACTCCCATTGTGGCCCAGCAGCCGGAGAGTTTTCACCCATTAGCAATTCCTATTAATCAGTCCAAGAGTAAGTAAGTAGGTAGTGCAGAAACCAACATATACGTTTGGACTTACTTGATTGTCGGCAATCGAACGAAACGAATGTCGGAGAAGAGATCACTAATCTGTGCAGGCTAAGTAATTGATTCCTACAAAAGAAACCAACAGATAAGTTTGGACAAGGAGCGAATAGGAAAAGGATTTAACTTTTCTGACCTTAAGCGCAAGCCAGAGAACTTTTCAATGTCGCATTTAGGTTTATTGGTTAGAGTTTGGGGTTATAGTCAATGCAATCTTGAACGACACTTCTGAAGTCAGACAAGTCCGCCTGACCTCTACGACGTTTGGGGGATTCTTCTTCATCCCGTCAAATAACTGCACAAAGATCGATATTTCAATAATGAGATCTACTCTGCAATCGATTGATCGGAATCTCACCGGGTGGGGCAGAAGGAGAACCGGGAGGAGTTTCGAGAACCCTCTCCTCCTCGTCAAGGGACAGAAGCAGATCTAGATCCTCTTGGTTCTTGTTTTCCATTATCTCCAGAAGCAATCAATTGTCTTGATTCAACATCAACCAGACAAAAATCTCTTCTCTTCTGCTTCTGGGGGCGTGGGCGGGAGTCTCAGTCGTATTGCCGCCACCCGGTCCCAAATAAAACAATGCAAGAAATCGCCGTTTTTTGTATGTTGACCGGTGTACCATAATGCCAAGTAAACCGAACAAATTTGCGTGACGGGACTGTCATGTCAGCATGCCGTTTTCTTTCTTTTTTCCATAATTTTTTTTATTTTTTTACAAAATGTTGAACTTAACTATTTTTCTGATTTATAATGTTGCGTACACTTCATTATACAGAAATTAGAACTAAAACAACCAAATTCAAAAATGAAAGCCTTCCGGAGATCGGTGTTGGTTCAAATCGGTCACGACATAATCGATGTCTAGAAACTATCGCGGAAAACATTTTCTCCCTTTAAAGTAAAAGGAATATGAGAACTAAAACCTTGTGTGATTCAAAAAAATATCAAACTAACAAGTTCTTACAAAAAGTATACTCGATCTCTTGACACGATAAGACGAGAAACCGCCGTGTCCCGACTTCTCATCGTTTCATTGTCTCCGGTCCATCTCGCCAACATGCGACCACGCCAACTCTGCCTCGTCGCCAGCTTGGTCGCCGACTCCGCACCTCGATTCAATCAAGCGACCAGACGGTCCTCCTTCACCACCAACGGGCGGCCACGCTCCTCCTTCATCGCCAAGGGGGCCACACTCCTCCCTCGCCGCCAACGGGCGGCCACGCTCCTCCCTCGCCGTCAACGGGCGGCCACACTCATGCTTCGCCGCCTGATATGCCATGGATTTTATCCACTTTCAGTTTTATCCATGATTTATATATGTTTTTAGAATCTTTTATATGCATTTTGGAGTCTTTTTAAATAATTACAGGTTCAGGTATCCATTGGAGTAAAATGGTGATTTTGGGGGCATTTTGAAGCTTTTATGAAGGCATTGCTGAAACCATGAAGACGGGGTCGATTATTGAAGAAAACATTGATCGAAGGATCACTACCAACGTCAATAGACGGTGAGACATACGCGAAGTTTAATGATGATTTAAGGAAATTACGAGTTTTAACCCAGAAGTTCCAAGATTTGCACCATAAGTTTCTTGCCGCCTGTTAGGCTATTTATTAGGGTTTTTTATGTTTTACCTAGACATAGACTTTTAGAGAGAGATAAATATGGAGGCAGACATCTCTACACTTAGAGAAGAGAGCTTATGATTGGAGAGAGAGATTTGAACTTCATACTAGAGAAGATCTTGAACTCCTTTTGTTTCTTACTCTACTTGTTTGCTTTTCATCTTTATTTTATTTAAGTATTATTCAGACCATCATAATGTTTCTTATGAATATGTCTGAGTAGTCTTATTGTTAGGTTTAGGTTCTTCAAAGGTTGATCTATGTATTACTGAAATGAATATGTGTTAGGGAATTTAAATAGTTCTTCATCTAGTTGTTCTTACTGCTAAGTCTGGCCTGGTCACCCTGAACTTAAATCTTAGGATTAATTGGCGCAAGCGGAAGCTCGGTCTGTTACATGAAACTAAACTAGTATGATCTAATTAACAAGATACACACGGAAGTTGGTCTAGGAGATTAGAGTACCTATCAAACTCATTCGTAAAGCTTGCTGGAATAAACATAGATCGATATAACTACTGTGTTGTGTCGATTGACGTTTTGAAAGGTGTATCGATCAATATTCGTATAGAACATATCGATTGACACTTTCTCATGATTAACAAACGAAAGTTGAAATCTGAGATCTAGACATAAGATATTCTAAAAAAACGAAAATTGGTAGATTATAAATTAAGTTTGAGTTCGAGAACAATCATTATTTATAAATCCCTGATAACCCAATAAGTTTGCATACTTATCATATCTAAGATTATACCAAATCTAGCGCCTTCCCTGAATTGCTTAAACCTAAAATCAATCAACTGAAAAACTACTTCGTTCTCCCAATCTTAGCTTCATTTACTGCTTTAATGATAACTATCTAGCTTTAATTTGAAAACTACAAATCTATTGTGTAATCCTAGAGTCTCTGTGGATTTGATCCCTAAGTACTACAACTGAACCTCTTATTTGAGAGAGTAAAAATCACTCCTTAGGGTAATTTGAGTGATATCACCGCCAACAGACCACGCTACTCCCTCGCCGCCAATGGGCGGCCACGCCTCCTCCTCGACGCCAACTGGCGGCCAAGCTTCTTCCTTGCAGCCAACGGGCGGCCACATCTCATCGCTCTCTTCTTTGTCGCCATGAGGCGACAAGGCCGCACAATCTCCCTCTTCATGTCGCCAGGAGGCAACAACAGACTCCTTGTATCACCCACGTGTCTTGACCAAACTGATCCTTGTTTCGTCTCAACTAGAATTTCCGTTGAAGTTTTTCGATAAATACATCAAAGACTTGTTTTCTTGTAAAACTTTGAATCAATCATATAAAACGGTAACAGTTAACTCTACATCATTGTTATCTCGACTATACGATTCGTTTTACTTTCTCATGAACCAACGGTATGGGCGCCAACATCGTATGAAAGTTGATTTATCCGAAAGAAATTGTAAAAACTTTCAAGTAAAAAAATGGCCCGAGAAGGTCTACAACGCGGTAAAAGTTACTTACGATTTTAGACGAGAATGAGCCCAAAATACAATGACGGTTTATTTGATTTTCGTAGAAGAAAAATGGAAAAAAAAAGATAAATTTCAAGTTTCCAGGATAATCATGAAGATCCAGAGAATACAGAAGATTTTCACAAAGAGATAGACTCGAACCAAGGGCAGAAAAGGAAAGACGACCGACCCTTGGAGGCATATATAAGGAGAGTCAAGGCGAAAGGCGCAAATACACAAAAATTGACACATCAACTTACCACTTAGTGCAATTTTAGGCACTTATGTTTTTGTTATCGAACTGCGACTCAACTAGGCCTTAAGGTCTTATGTGGTTAGAGCTAGGAAACTCGCCGACAGTTCTTACGACTGAGGCTTTTACATGTTGTAAACGCTCATATTCAGATTCAGAATAATATATTCATTGCTCTACTCTTTACTTCGATTTATTTACTTTGTCTGTTTTTGTATTTTGATCACTTGACGTTTGGCTTAGTAGAAATCGTGGACCTTAGGGAAAGTTAGGGTTTCTTGACTTTTCTACGATTACGAAAATCGACGGTACAAATTTTGGTTTCCATAGTATGGCGATAGAAGAAGGGGAGGTTAGAGATCAATATAACTCACAGCCGCAGAGCGCTTGGTCAAGTATGGTTACAAACGCTCAAAGCCGCAAAGCTCGTGACGGTGATATAGCCGACGACAATGTTGAAACTACTCCAGCAGCAAACATCTATGCGGTTAACGCTAACGTCAACACCACGCCGTTCAAAGACATTAAGAAGATGTTCCCTACTTTTGAAAACAAGTAAGACAAACGAGAGAAGCTCCCAAGTTTTCTAGCTAAACAAGTCGAAACCCTAACATCGAGAACTAGAGAAATTTTCCCACGCCGTACTATGAGATTCTGCAGTGGAAGAAGGATCGATTTTGTATCCCCACTGAATAGGCCACAAATTCTCAGGGAATCCATCAAGACAAAACCCTGACGAAGTGATTCCTATCATAATGCGGCCAAATGTGGAGAATCTTCCACCTCTTGAACGGGAAACAAAAGATAACAAAGTCGAGCGAGTTGACTTGGATCCTAATGATCAATCCGTACAAATGGACGCTAACGTGCATCCGAGAAGGACGAGAAGTCGCATGACTCGGCATGACTCTTTGTTCGATAAACCCATGACAGAAGAACAAGAAAACATCTTATGGGTAGAACAAGAGAAACTAGCCGATGAACAGGCTCGGATCACTCGCAGCAAACGCCGATGAAATCGGAAAACTACTGGCGATGATCATGACGAGATTCGCCATCTCCATGACTACATCACAAAAGCGGTCGTGGAAGTAAAAGCGGTGAAGTCTCAAATTCACCGCACCCGAGATCGATAGACTTCTCGAATAAGCTTGAAGAACTCCTTTCACTACTCGTATCACCGAGACGAAAATCTCAGATCCTGCGAAGATCAAGATCCATGTGTACAACGGCACCACCGATCCCAAAGCGCATTAACAAACATTCCAGGTCGCGATGGGTAGGGCAAAACTCAGGGAAAACGAAAGAGACACTGTAATAACCCTCACGAGCAGATAGAATTTTGTCGAAAAAATCCCGCTCGACCAGTTTTGAGTTAATTTGACTAGAATTAAAATAAAAATCGACCCGGTGAATTATTCTTGACGGGACTGTCTCGTGGCCAAAATACCTACTCTTGATAGTTTTGGTCGAATTTTAATTATTATGGTCGAGTTTTATTCAAGTTGGAAGCGTTTATATAAAAGAAAGATGAATTCGATGGACGGGAAATTGTTTGGTTGAGAATTGGCTAGGAATAGTTTCAGCTGCTTGTTAATTTAAATCAGTCTCATGAGTTGTACCAGCTTGTCTGCTTGCTTGCTGGATCAGTCATGTGCCATGCACCTTCTTGCTTACCTGCTTGTTCTTTAGAAGTCACATGTTGGTCACAAGCTGTTTGCTTCAGCTGCTTGCAGCTTTCTTCTTGTAAGGGAAAGGTGAGCTGCTTGTGCTGAAGCTGGTTGCCACATGTTTCTCCAAACTACAACTTTGTGTAAAGAGAAAACCATGAGCTGAAGCAACCCCATATGGTATAAAACATCTTCTTCTCTTCTCTGGACGTCCTGTTACTACAAGAAAAATCAGAGAAAAATTCAGAGAGAAAGAGAGAAAGAAGAGAGAAAAACCTGTGAGAAAAATTAGTTGAAAAATTCAGAGAAGAGAATTGAGCATGGACGAACCTTTCTCACCATCCTGTGACGTTATCCAGTGTGTTTCTGGGGTCGTTAAGAGCTGAAAGTTTGGCGTCCAAGAGTTTAGAATCACCCAAGTTCTTTAGCCTTGGATTTTATCGGTAAGAACATATGGGTTTGATGAGATCAGTTTTGCTTGAGCTTCAGTTCTTGTTAGGTAACCAAAACGATTTGGTCTGTTTCTGATCTTGAACTTATCATGGATATCTTGTCCTGATCAGGTTAGACGTGTGTTCAGCTTGAAGTTTATATCAACCAAGTTCATCTTAAAGCTTGAGGAAATCGGTATGCCATAGTTACTAGTTCAGAGAAGTTTTGTTTGGAACAAGTGGACTGATTTGTTAAGCTTCCTGTCCAGATTAGTTCTTAAACATGTATGTGGATTGATCTTGGTTCAGTTATGTCGCTTAGATATTTTTTTAAAGGCTTAGCTGAACTGAATTATCCTTCAACCGAACTGAACTGCTTTGAACTAAGCTGAGTAGAGTTTCTGTTGGAATCGACCTGACTGATCTTGTATCCACACATTCTGAATCAGGAGTGAAATGGAGTGTTATTAGTTGAGCTTGAGTCTAGTCTTCCCTAGCCAATCTCATGGAATCAAAGGTGAGTCTAAACAGATTGTTGATCTATACTGAATGTAGATGATTGATAGGCTTTGTCTCTGGATCAATATTGAATTGGTGAGGTGTTTACTTAGTATAAACACTTAATAAATATTTATGAATGATCATAGAGGTTTATTCCAAACCTTAGTACTTGTTCTCAAGTACTAATACATATGTATAGTATTAAATATATAAGTATAAATCATGTGAAGACTTATTGTATATTCACTCTCCCGAAAGTTCCCGCATTACCGTGAATTGTTTCTCGGATATGGAACAAGGTCACAAAGACACGATGATGGGGCCGCACCCTGGAGGCTGTGTAACTGCATGCAGCATTAGATGTTTGATCTTAGAATATCTAATGGAGATGATGGTTATATTTATTTCCCCGCTAGGCTCGGTTAGCCTTGGTGGTTTTCCGGGTTTAGTCTATATATATATATTATAAGTATGAGTGAATGGTGGTGTCGTGGAGATGATGTTGATAGATTCACACCGATGGAATGATAGGCCTTATATATGCTTCTTATTAGTTATGGAATATATTTTCCACTGCATACAAATGGAGTTGATTGCTCGAGATATTACTAATATACGTTGGGTGCGGGACTAGGCTCACTGAGTAAACTAGTTACTCATGACTCATTTGTGATGCAGGTAACCAGTAGACGGGAGACCTTACTTTAGGACAGGAAGGAACAACATTAGCCAGCAGTAGTTTTATTATCCTTGCAAAGGCATTTTGATATTTCTTATGTATAAGATTTGTTGACCGAAAACCTCGAGGTTAATTTATAACAAATTTTGTAAGATGCTTTTAAATGATATATAAAGAATTTTTTTTAAAGTACGGGTTCTATATGATATTAGTCCTTGTCCGGACGAACTAACTATAAGATATTTCTTTTTCGGGTTGAAAAACCTAGAGTGATATTCGATAGGAGCGTTGGTGTTCTTTGGTTGTTGGTCTAAGGTGATCGGAAGTATTCTGAGAACCTCGGATTGACCATCGAGGAACATCGACCGTATCATTTCTGGTCATCTACGATCGGGGGTGTCACAGACACCGACTATTGCCTCCTCTTTGTCAAAAATATGCAGGGAGCTGCACTCGAATGGTTTTCTTGCCTAAAGCGAAATTCCATCGGAAGTTTCCGCCAACTCGCTTTGGAATGTCTCAAGCAGTACTCCATCTTCATCGATATGGAAACCTCTGATGCCGACCTTTGGAGTCTATCCCAAAAGGAAGACGAAACTCTCCGAGACGTCGTGAACAGATTCAAGATCGTCATGTCGAGAGTCAGAGGGATCAGCGATAAGGTCTCCATATGAGGAAAATGAAACTGTCAGAATCAACAAACTTCATTGTGATACACTCGTCATTGAGCTCATGATCAGATACCTCGAAGTATCGATATCAACTTCTGTGGAACCCTCTAAAGGATCAATATGAACTTGGGCGAAGTCGTACCAATGGCGAAACCACTAACTAGTTTTTCGGGCACAGCGTCGATGACTCTTGGGCCGATTATGCTTCCGGTCATGGCCGAAGGAGTCACAAAGATCGTGGACTTCGCAGTCGTCAATCATCCGGCCATCTATAAAGTGATCATTGGAACACCTTGGATAAATTCTATGAAGGAATCCCATAAAGAAATATAGATGCTTTCACTAGAATGGTACTGAGGATCCCCATGGAGTGATGATGCCTATGACAAACATATACTTCATATAAGGGGGGTGTTTAGCGGAAGTTAGATTTATATAGAGTTTGTTGATTTAAAAATTTGAGAGATTTGTTAAATTTGGAAATAGTTCGGAGAAAATTTTGCTTATTGTAGAATTCTATGAAAATAAATTGATATAATGATTCTAAAAATCTAAAGTATATTAGTATTGTCAAAATCTTGTGTGGAGTTAAATGGTGAAAAAATGCAACTCCCAATAATACCAACTTTATAGATTAAGAATCATTAAAATCTAAACTTTTTGAAAACAAAATTTTTTGTGTATAGAATTATTAAATCATCAAACCAATAATAACAGCTTTTAACGAGAATATAAGAATCTATAAACTAAAATAACATTAGATTCTAGAAATTCTAGCAATCATTATAAAAAGTTTTTCTTCTCTTCACCCCTAGGTCATGGGTTCACCAATAAAATGATAACGAACAAAAATAAATCATATTATGCTTATGGCAAAAAGTAAAAAATAATCATAAATAATATTAATTATCGAAAAAATGAAAAAAAAAAAATTAACATTGTTAATGACGTCGCTAAAACCTAAATCTTAGCCATCTACAAAACCCTAAATTCTCTAGAAACCCTTTGATTCCCAGCATTTAAGGTTAGAGCTTGGAATTTAGGATTTAGAGTATAGAGTTTGAGTTTAGAGCAATGTCAAAGGTTTTTTTTTAATTTTTTGGTAATTAATTTTAGTTTTCTAATTATTTTTATTTTTTTCATAAACAGAACACGACTTGTGAATTTTTATTTTGTTAGTATCATTTTAGTGGTTAACTCATGGGTTCAAACAAGAAAAAACTCTTAATAGTATAGATACACAACTACAAAACTTGCGTTTGATTCATTTTTATTTGAAAAGATTAACCGGATCTGAGGAAGCATGATTAAGTGGAGCAAAATAAACTTGACTTTAACCGGTACTTTCAAATTAGTTTGGGTAAAATGCCATGAGTAGTTGTTTACTGGGTTTCGGTTATTTTCACAAACTGTAAACTAGTTTTCAAATTACAGGTTTTGTAAAAATAATAATAATAGTAGATGTTTGTGGGAACATAAAACTATTCTATTTCAAATGCTTGTAGTTTAATCTTCTCTGAAAATTGTCTGGTAAAAAGAGGTCACAAGGAAAATTGAAAATGATTGTGGTTGATGACAAACAATGGGAATATAAATTATGATGGAACATCATAAGCTTTTCTGTCTTTATGGTTAGTGCTAAAAGGCGTGGCGCAGGAGGCAATATTAACATCTATGGGCTCACAAATTTGATTAAAAAGGAGCTTTGGTTTGACCATGTCTAATCAGTTTCAGACAAAAGAGATCAAACTCATAAAGTTTTGTTCATATTTACTGTTAAGATAAATAAACTCTTGTCCCTTTTCTATCACACACACACACAAACTAATTCTCAGCTTATAAAGAAAAGAGTTTTTACGTATTTCTATAAATAAAATGTTATTTTTAAAAAACATATAAAAAAATGTTAATGTATTCCGAATAGTATAATGCTAGTATTTTTAAATATAATTTTTTTATTTTTCTGAATATAAAAATAATTTCTTTTTTTATTTTTGAATACAAACTAGTACTGAATTGGAAAAAAATATCTTTAATAATAATATTTAAAGTCATATATAAAAAGGTAATTTTCATGTTTATTACATTGTTAGTACCATTATTCATGTTTACCACCGCTAAACTGACATTTAAAAAAAAAAAAATTTATTAAGAGGCTAAAGACTCTTATGCCATTACCATATATATATATATAAATAAATATTTAAATAAATAAAATAAATAAATAATTTTTTTATGTTTTCGAATTATACTTTTTCAAATTCCATTTTTTATACTTTTTCAAATTCCATTTTTAATAATTTGTTTTGAATTTATTTTTCTGAATTTATTTTTTCAAATTGTTTTTTTAATTCAAAAATTAAATTTGAAACTATTTTTTTTTAAATTTAAATATTTTTAAGTATTTATTTATATATTTATTAGAATTCAAAATTCCACATTCCAAAAGCCCTACTCACCCTTTAACTCTAAACTCTAAATCTAGATTAGTTAACCCTATGGTTATAAATGTTTTTTTTACTTTTTAAAAATGAGATAAAAATGATTGAAGTAAACACGAAAAGTGGTATTACGAATGTACTATTTTTGGCATTTTTCTATATAAAAATAAAACGGAGAAAAAATTTTTCTATGTTATTTTTGTATATTTTGAATAGAATAAGTTTAATCATAATATTTTTTCCTCCAGAAATTTTATTCACAAAATGGATTTGAAGAATTCAAAATTAAGAAATAGTTACTAGATTTTGGTGAGATTCGTTTTTATCTTTTTCAGCATCTATAATTTTTAATTTAAAATGAATGGAAGTTAGTTGTTAATAACTAAAAATCATTAAATTTTAGGAAGTTAAATGAAAAGGTAATTTTAAAATCAAATATTTGAGAGTTTTTGAAATGAAATGAGAAAGAAAAACAGATAAAGAGTTTATGTGTAAGAAATGAGAATATGATATTAAACAGACTTAAAAGACATTGAGAACCTGGTTTTTGATATTGGTTATTTATGATGGTTAATGATATTGATGATGATGGTTTGCAACTAAATAAAAAATGGTAATGATGTTTGAGGTATTATATATTAAAAAAATTAATAATGATAATTTTCGTAAATAATTAATATGTTCGACTAATAATGTCGACAAAAACAGTTTTTGTGTCTGGAAATTTTTTTTTTTGGAAAAATCTCAATAAAATAAGAGGTAAAAGACTCATTGCATGTTCTTTTGTCATTATTTCTAGCAATGGTATTTTTGTTTTATTCTATTAGTCATTGAAAAGACGAACTCATCATGAAATATGATGCTATAAGGTCGTAAATAATGAATATGTCTAATGTATATGAAATGATGCAAAACAATGAATTTAAAATTCATCTAGCTTGCTATATATATATAATGATTAATGATCATTATTAAGTGTATTTTTTGTTTTTTGACGTCAGGAGTGTATATTATCAATAATTAAGTTTCTAGTTTCTAACATAGTATTAAATGAGGTCATGAAAAGGTTTACACCTCTTAATTAATAAAATAACAAACAAAGAGCACACAGCTTATTAATCTGACTCGTAAGGATAATCTAAACAAAGAAACAACGATGACTTGGAAAAAGACAGTAGACTTACATTTAACTTGTTTTTTTGGTTAATTACATTTAAACTGTTCTCAAATAAATATTTTATTTTGGGGTCAATGGATTTGCAAGGAACATGGATATTATACGCATTATCAGACAAAATATGTCTGTTTTTGAGACCAGATTAACCCGCTGAAGTGATGAGGTTGATGTCTGGCCCGGGATTGTTAGCCACAACCCGATTATATCGTCTTTCGAATTCATACCATCAAACAGGATTGTACCGATTTTTATTCAAGTTTGAGTTGTATTATTGTCGTCAAATGCTCATTTAGAAAAATATTAATTAAAATTATTTTTTTGAAAAGTAATAATATATTATAATAATATTTACTCATTCTTTAAATTTATTTAATTATATATATAATTTTGTTTACACCTTTTCAACATGCAAATTTCATTTATTTTTAACAGAAAATTTTCCTTTTCATTATTTGGTGACTATATTATTATCAATCAAAACTCAAATGTATAAAAAATGTGGTATAGATCAAAATAAATAAAGTGCTGACATATATGCATAGAACAAATTAATAGCATGTTTATTGCAGGTCTCTTATTTACGATAAGAGATCCAACATAAGAGACCTGTAATAAACTTGTTCTAAGAGTACATCAACTGAGAATAATACTCGCTCTGTTTTTTAATATAAGTCTTTTTAGAAAAAAATTTATGTTCTAAATTATATGATATTTAGTTTTTTATGTAAAATTTATTAACACTTAATGTTATATGACCAATGATAATATATTTTTTTTTATTTATTATTGATTGATTGTGGTTAGGTAAATAATTATTTTTGTGTTTTTTTTAGAAAATATTAAAATTCTGATTTTTTTAATATATGTGCATAATTCTTAAACGATTTATATTAAAAAGCGGAGGAAGTAACGAAAAAAGAGCACAAATTTCATAGAGGGGAATGGGGCATGTGAGAAAAACATTTTTCTTTCTTTGAAACACAGAACATAAAAGCGAATTCCCTCTTATTATAAAAAGCGACCACGCTTGTTTTCTAGCAATGATTCGGTCTACTTTATTAATATTCTCTCTTCTTTTGTAATTTTATTTTATCCTATCTATTTATCGTGTACCTAAAATATATCCCCAAATTATCTATTCTTCTTGATTTCTACCCTGGTACATAAAACAATAGTAGGGAACATGTTTTCCGTGATGTTTGGTCATCAGTGAAAATTGTGAAATATCAAGAGTGAAGTTTTCTTTATGCAAACATCCATCCAAGTGATTATTTTGTTGTTG
>NW_026014190.1:0-19378 GCF_020379485.1 Brassica napus
TTTTTGGTTTTTGGTTAGAAAACTATATTTTTGTAAGTGTTTGACTTAACAAACGTTTTTGTGGTTTTAGATATAAACAATGATTTTTAGCGATTTGCTTAAAAACACAAAATTTTAGAATTTTCCAAAAGGGAAAAAAGAAAAAACAAGATCTTTGTTATAACAAAACTCTTTTTACTATTTCTGAAAACCTCAATTTAAAAATTTAAAACTGCAAAACATCTTTCTTACAATTTTAATTTAAAAATTTACATTCTCCAATTTTAAGGTAATATTATATTTTTGGAAAAATTGACCACACATTCACTTGGTAAATTATACGATACACTTTTTTCCAACTTCGATGATTCAAACACACACAATTCTTCCAAATGAATTATAGTTTACGATTTTGATGATATAATATAAGAACTATATAGTTAATTTTAGTGTTAAATATTTAGTTGTGTACTAAAATGAATGTGAGATATTTTTATCACTGAGTGTTGGTCGATAGTTTTTTCTTACAATTTTAGGTTGAAGGTCTTTCTTGACATCAAAAGGTCATTCAATTTTAGGTTGAAGGTTTAAAGATGAATATATTAAGAACATTATATGTTAATCATCTATCAATATTCTTAATTTAATGTTTACAAACATCTCCTATTTTAAGAACATTATACTTTTATTTGAAAAATACAGACCACAATTCACTTGGTAAATGAACGCGCTTTTTCCAAACTTCGATGATTCAAACACGACATCATTTATCCAACGAGTATAGTTTACAATTTTGATGATTAATATACTAGTAAGAATATGTAGTTTTTTGTTAACAAATCTTTTGTTGATAACTTTTAATGTTAAATAATTTGCTGGGTACTAAAATGAATGTGACGATATTTTTATTACTGTGTGTTGGCTGATATAGTTTTTTCTTACAATTTTAGTTTGAAGGTTTCTTTTTGACATCAAAAGGTCATGTCCTCACTCGAGAAAAGCCTTGGTACATATAAAATTTTAATCACAAGAACATAACTCTTATGTGACCCGGTTATTAAGATCGTAAACAACATAGTTAGATATACATAACTAAAAGATACTTTACCGGCTAACCTACAACTGGTCTGTTTCTCAAAAAAAAAAAACCTACAACTGGTCTAATGTGGCGATCACAGCTGATCTCCGAAACTTAAAATAGCTAGCCGTCTGTTAATGGGGACAAACCGCGGTTATCACCACATATATTATATAAATGTCAAGAGAATGGATGCATAATAAATTAAGAAGATACGTTACATCGTGCAATGACGGCGCCAAATATAGATACTTTACATAACATCTATCTCTATGCTCCAACCAATACAGGGATACTTTATGAATAGAGCCATAACTTTATTGATAGAGCGTTACACCAAAAAAAAAAACTTTATTGATAGAGCGAAATCAGATGGCGTTAAAACAAACGGTTAAAACTCTCTTAAAGTGATGTTCATGTGACTCGAAGAATCATGATTCAGGGAGCAAAATCTAGTGGCCACGTGCGCCTTTCATGTTTTCTTTTCTTTTATTTTAACTTGTTGTCTTTTCGGCAGTGACGATCAAACCGGGACCCACACCGGCGATGTGTCTCCGCTTAATACATTAAGGTCTAGGAATAATTCAAATATTTACATTGTTATTTGATAAAACCATTGAGTTGTAATAGATAAGGCTGCACGAGTGATTAGACCGTTTAGCGATTTATTTAGAAAAGGAAAAGAGAGTATGATGAATTTTAACTAACAGCTGTGTCAAGAACCTTAGAAGTTGTAAAAGGGTTTCTTATTTTGATTCCTCGTCAAGGCAATGCCTTATATACAAAGATATATGTTACACAAATATGGTAACCTAATGACGTTAACAATATACATCGACAAGGCCCATAGGACCCCCAATACCCCCTCTCAAGATGGAGTGTGTAGATTAAGCACACCCAACTTGGACTGAAAAACTTCAAACTCCTTGCGTCCAAGAGCTTTCGTTAATATATCAGCTAATTGTGTCTTTGTCGAAACATGTTTAGTAGCAATAATCCCACGAAGTATCTCATCACGGATAAAATGACAATCCATACCAACATGCTTTGTTCGTTTGTGACCAACCGGGTTCTTGGCAAGATTTATGGCTGAAAGACTGTCAGAGTGCAGAGTGATTGGTCCGTTGATCTTAATGCCCAAGCTCGGAAGAAGTTCGCGAAGCCAAAGTAACTCGCTCACTGTGTCAGCCATTGCGCGGTATTCAGCCTCCGCAGAAGACCTCGAAACAACGTCCTGCTTCTGCGTTTTCCATGAGATTGGAGAGTCACCTAGTTGAATAAACCATCCTGTCAATGAACGGCGTGAGAGAGGACATCCTCCCCAATCTGAATCACACCAAGCAGAGACTGTGAGCTCTGTACTTGCTTTGAGAAGAATCCCTTGCCCTGGACTGTTCTTGAGATACCGAACTACTCTGAGAGCTGCATCCCAATGAGGAGCTTTCGGATTGTTCATGAACTGAGATAACACATGGATAGCGTAGCTTAGTTCTGGTCTTGTTGTGGCAAGATAGATTAATCTACCCACTAAGCGACGATAGCGGAACGGATCAGTCATTGGTTCACCCTCATCACGTAGAAGTTTGTGATTTTGCTCGAGAGGAAACGAAACCGGCTTGGCTCCCATAAGGCCTGTTTCAGCAATGATATCCAAAGAATATTTTCTCTGACAGAGATACATACCAGCTGGGCTACGCGCAACTTCAATACCCAAGAAATATCGAAGAATACCTAAGTCTTTCATCCGAAAACATGAACACAGGTACTCCTTAAACTGATCAATCACTGGTTTTGAATTTCCAGTAATGATTAGGTCATCAACATAGACCAGGACATGTATACGATCAGTACCATGTTCATATATAAATAGCGAATAATCCTTGACATTCTTCTTAAACCCGTAGTCGACCAAGGCAGTTTCAAGTTTCGCAAACCAGCACCGAGGTGCTTGTTTTAAACCATATAACGATTTGCGAAGACGACATACTTTTGTCTTATCATCAGTACGGAAACCAGGAGGAAATTGCATATAGACTTCTTCATCAAGATCACCATGGAGAAAGCGTTGTGTACATCCATTTGAAAAACCTCCCAATCAAGTGAGACAGCTTGTTGAAGAAAAGTTCTAACCGTGACCATTTTGGCAACCGGTGCAAACGTTTCAGTATAGTCAATACCTTCTGTTTGATGATTTCCGCATACTACAAGTCGCGCTTTATGTCTCTCTAGTGTGCCATCTGCGTTATACTTCAATCTAAACACCCAGCGACAGCTAAGAGCTTTCTTTCCTGGTGGTAAGGTCTCAACTGTCCATGTGTCTCTGTCTTCAAGAGCCACGATTTCATCTGTAACAGCATCTCGCCAATGCTCATCTTCAATTGCATCCTTATAATGAATAGGCTCAGCAGTAGAAGTGATTGCCAGAAGATAGTACTGATACTTATCAGAGAATTGAGCACTAGAGATGTAGTTATCAATCGGATATGGTGTTGATGAAGGAGGTGGCTGGTGGAGCAGTGTAGTAATGTAGTCCGCCAATTTTGTAGGTGGCTTTTTGTGTCTAAGTCCACGACCTAGAGCCGTTGGTTCAGCCGGTGCGTCCAAAGTTACAGATGTCTCAGAAGAAGTTACTGAATCTGCAGGAGTAGTGGACTCGTGCTCCACATTGTCATGATCAGTATTGTGGAGAACATTGTTGTCGTGATTACTCGTATCATCAGATATTTGTGTTGTGTCAGCAGAATCTGAGCTTGCAAGTAAAGGGACTGTAGGAATCATTTCTGTTACTGGAACTGAAGTTTCCTGATCATCGAGAATATCAAACTGAAACTGCTCAACTGGAACCACTGAAACCGGGAGAGAATCAGTCGAGGTTGAAGCAAGAGGGAATTCATTTTCACAGAAAATAACATCACGTGAGACAGAGATGATGCCAGTTTCAATATTATAAACACGCCAGCCCTTTTTACCAAAAGGATATCCAAGAAACACTGACTTGTTTGTCCTACTTACAAACTTATCTCCTCCAGTCTTTTGATTACGAACATAACAGAGGCACCCAAATACTTTGAGGTGTTGCATCGGAGGTGGCTTGTTATACAAAATCTCATAAGGCGTTTTGCCTTTTAGAACTGCAGTTGGTGTACGATTGATCAAGTAGCCAGCTGCTAAGGCACAATAGCTCCAAAACTCAACTGGAAGAGAGGCCTGAAACATCAAAGCACGGGCGACGTTAAGGAGATGCCGATGTTTCCGTTCAACTTTACCATTCTGCTGCGGAGTTCCCACGCATGAAGTCTCATGAATGATACCTTTTTCACTGAAGAATTCTCTTAAGCAAATGAACTCAGACCCATTGTCACTCCGCAATGTTTTAACCTGAGTCGCAAATTGTCTTTCAACCAAAGCAACAAAATCTTTGAGATGTTTTGGTGCATTCTGTTTCGATGGCAGTAAGTAAACCCAAACAGCTCGAGTAAAATCGTCTAGAATGGTGAGAAAATACTTTGATCCACAGATAGAAGTAGTTCTGTAAGGACCCCATAAATCACAATGGATTAATTCAAAAGGCATAGTTGTTTTATTACTGCTCAAAGGAAATGATTCTCTTGTCTGTTTTGCACGAATACAAACTTCACATGTCTTAGAATCAAAAACACCATTGCTTAAATCAGAAAACCGCAACATATCTAAAGCTTGAGAAGAGGATGTCCCAGCCGACTGTGCCACAACTGCTGCGTAGGTGAAGCCGTTTTTGAAACTGCCGAAGCAACATCCATTCCTCTGAAAAAATATAGCCCATTCAGCTGCTCACCCGCTCCAATCAGCGTCTGTGTGATGCGATCCTGGATAACACAAAGTCGATCAGAAATCTGAAATATACATCTCTTTTCCCAAGTCAAGTGTGAGACTGAGATCAAATGGCAATGGAGACCATCCACAAAAACACATTGTTAAGTGTAAGAGAAGATCCCAAAGAAACTTTTCCATGTTTATTTGAAGTTGTGTATCTCCCATCCGGAAGTTTGATCATCATAGGTGCCATATCACAGATCTCAGTGAGATACTCAATTCTACCCGTCATGTGATTTGAAGCACCCGTGTCTATTATCCATGAGTCAATGAGAGACATACCTGAATGATGTCCCTGCGATTGAGGTTTGCGGTCATTGAGCATGTGGACTAAGGTTTGCCACTGTTGATCGCTGAGACCACTGAACCCAATACGATCAGATGAAGTGATGAGCGAGTTAGCTGAAGCCTGAGAAGGTTCCATGGACGCATGAGTTGCTCGACCAGATTCTGTAGTTTTACCACGAGAAGGTGTTTTCCAGATGATGAACTTGGGTAGGCATTAGGTTTGTTTCTTGTTCTTTCACCCCACCAAGCTGGATAACCAATTTTCTTGAAGCAATTCTCAGCCAAGTGACCATTTTTACCACACAGTGTGCATTTAAGTTGTCCACTGCGTGTATCTTGTTCTGAACGAGCCTTATTTGGCGTTTGAATGGCAAAACTAACACCACTCGCTCTGTCTTCATGTAGACGAGCCAATGATTTTGATTCCTCATCTTGAACCAGCACGTTGTAAGCTTCATCAAGAGACGGCAATGGAGTTCGTGACAGTAGTGATGATTTCACGGCTCCGTAAAGTGATTCATCAATTCCCATAAGAAATTGATGCAGTTTATCTTCTTCGCGCTCTCTAGCAATCTCTTCCATGGTCTTGGCTTGTTGATAGTCAGCCAAGCTTGTCCACAACTTTGTGAGTTTGCCAAAGTAGGTTTCAATAGGTGTCCCTTGTTGTCTACAAGTAGCCAGCTCTGTTTTAAGTCTTTGAACACGTTGTCCATTCTTCATTGCGAAACGCTTTTGAATTTGCGTCCACAAGTTAGAGGCGTCATCACTGTGAGACAGCGATGAACAAAGAGACTCGTCGATGGTGACTTTTATCCATGACACCACAAGAGCGTTGTTGGCACACCAATCTTCATAGTCTTCAGAATCTTCAGATGGTTTGAGTATAGATCCATCCACAAAACCAAACTTCTTTCTGGCTTTCAGAGCCAAGCGTATGCTTGCGGACCATTCATCGTAGTTGTGTCCACGCAAAGCAGGGCGTGAGATAACTGTTCCGGGATTGTCTGATGCCGTGAGATCATACGGAGATATGGTTCTCCGAGTTACTTCATGGCGAGACTTTGTTCCCGTTGTGGCAAAGGATTCTTCTGTAGAAACCATTGTTCAGGAGAAGTAGGGCTTAGAGTAGATCGAAACCAGAAAACCTAGATTTAGGTTTATTGCTCTGATACCATGTCAAGAACCTTAGAAGTTGTAAAAGGGTTTCTTATTTTGATTCCTCGTCAAGGCAATGCCTTATATACAAAGATATATGTTACACAAATATGGTAACCTAATGACGTTAACAATATACATCGACAAGGCCCATAGGACCCCCAATAAGCTGAAAGATTTATCTTGAAATTAGAGGATCAAAGTTGGGTTTTGTCACTCTGAATAAACGTATGGGTTGTCACTGAACATATCTTTTGGTCGAACACTGAACATATCTTTATATCAAGAATTTCTGGTTCTTCATCATTCGAATTAATGTGAATTTTGATCTGGGACTTCTACGTCATATTATATATAACTCCTAATTTTGTATATTGCTAAATTTAAAAAAAAATGAATTATATATTTAGATACTTGATAAAAAATAAAGTGATGGATTTACAGAATTACTAAATTTGAATTTTTATATACACCATTTACAAAGAATAATATCTTTACCTATTTTCTTGTCATTTTCTTATTATTTAAGGAATTTTAATAACAATTTAGTTTTTATCAATTTCGAAAAAACATAAGTAACAAATATTACTTTTTAATAGTTCCAGTTAGAGTCATTAGTTGTAAGATTTGAAATTTTTAAGAGTATTTATGTAGACTGTAGGCAGTAGGCTGATCTTGTGTAGGTTTGTTTCAACTATGAATGACTCTTTCAGTATCAGCTGATGACTTTGTACGTGGGGTCAAATAATCAAACTTGATATCCAGCAGTTTGTAGTAAAATGGTATATGCTCCATTGATCTAGCTATCTATATAGATAAGTACAAATTACTAATTAGGTCGTTAAATTAGTAGTTAAGACCGACCCTGGAATCTGGAGACACCATTAATATATATCATCAACTGATGACGCTAATTCTAACAAATCTTTTATACAAAACGAATTATAGCAAAATAAATGAAGATCTTATCTGATTCAGACTTTATCTTAAAGTTTAATTATCAAAAGTTTCAAACAAAATAAGCTACATGAATTTTCTTTACTTTGTTTGGTTTCTTCGGATTACTAAAATCCATAATCTTTCAAACTTTAGTTCCATTTCAAATATTATATTTTGTGGCCAATGAACTAGTTTGGAGTTCGGAAATATACTCATACGTACACACATGAAACTACATCCTGTTTTTTGCTGAATCATTCCCAATCAATAGCTACACGAAATATTTATATTGAAAATAATATATTATAAAATCTTAGATAAAATACACAACAGATTTAGTTTCATAAAATTGTATAGTTATGTTAAATATAATAGTTTGACATTTTTTTTGAACTGAATTGACATTGTTACAAACAATCTGAAAGCAATGTTAAACCTTATTCAAAATCGAAGTGACAATATCTCACACGTTCTCTAGTTTTGGCCCCTACAAACTCAAGAGACCAGATCAATCCAGAATGCAAATTGTGGGATATATTATTGAACCTGAACACTTAGGGAGCCACTTTGGTCTATTCTTATTCATTGTCACGACTTTGAGCCGACAAAAGACAGACTTTCTAAAATATAGGTAACTCGATGCATGTCTTGATTTTTTTTTTTAATGTTGATAAGACACTGCGCAACACATACCAATGAGACCATGTCGCACTTTTTGTAACTCTTGTTAAGAGAAGTCATTTGATGACACGGGGTTTCGAAAATGGCGTAAGAACCATTCATTATAAGCGTTTAATCTCCTTTATTGACACTATTGTCTGTTGACTGTTGTAAGTCGCAAACTTTATTATTTCGTTAGCTTATACCAAAGAAAATGAAAAAAAAAAAATCTTTGTTTAGAATTTTTTTGATATTTTTATATAGATAATTTAAGGTTTTTTTTTTTTTTGGAAAAAGGGCTTTCTTATAATTAATTTTAAAGTTTAAATCTGTATATGTCACAAATACATCACAAATCACAAAAGTGTTGTCAATATGTTTTCGCAATAAATATATAGCACCGTTTGGAGAAAACAAATTTCAGTTGAACACCAACATTATACACATCATTTAAAAATAATATTTGATTTTGGGAAGGAAAATTTGCGATAACACAACTGCACCGGCGATCTCGACCAAAAAAAAAAATACATGGGCCAAGTTACCATAGCCTATGGGCTCAAACAGACAGACCTTTAAAATGATGAATAATTCATAATTTACACGTAACATGCAGTTTTACAGAATAAAACACAAACTAGTTTAGCTCCGAGAGTTGATGACACTCTTAGCACATAACTGAGTTTCAAAATATCACTTAACACATTTTTGGCTAGAGGGGCATTTTGTACAGTACTTAATTGCCCTCTTAAGTGAGTGAGTAGAAAGAAGCTTTTAGTTATAAGATTAGTTATAATGTAAAGAGAATTTGGGGATATAGTTTCTTTGCCTTGTAGGCTGAAAGTGACTTTGAAGTAGTTTTGTAGAGTCCCAAAAATTACAAGTTTTTTGTGTTCTAATGTGAACAATCAATCCATGGTTTATGCTCACAAATAAGGTATTTGAATTTTAGGAGGATGAAAGTAAGGGAAGTTAGCGCATTTGTCTGTGGGTGAATTTGTTCTTGGTTGTGTGATGAAATCACACACTTTTGTGATTTTGTATCACATGGTTTGTGATTCAAATGGTTAGGTGGGAGGGTAGCCAATAGCCAAGTGAAAGTGTTTGAGTAGAATGTAAAGTTTTTTAAATTGTTGTGGGAGTGAATACATATTTATGAACAAGAGTGGTAGTAGAGCTAGGGGTGTCAATCGGGCTGCCCGACCCGGCCTGGTCCAAAACCCACAAAACTCACTTGCTATTTAAGCATGACCTAATTCAGCCTTTGAAATTTTGTGTTTATATTTCAAAGTCCGGTTCGACTCTAAAAGAGCTATAAAAATTTTGGATTTCTTTTTAAAAAATAAACTAAAATTGAATACATTAATTTTAAAATCAAAAATTAACTTAATTCTAACTTAAAATAATCGTCTATATGTTTATTAAATCCAAAACTAAAATAAATATCTTACCTAATAAACCAAATAAATAGTAACATCGAATAGAAATAAAGCAAAATCTTATCAGCTCTAAGCAGAAGAAACTATAACATCCAGATTAGTGATGTTATTCACTGACTTCCACATTGTTGTCGTTATCAAGAACTACATATAACCGTCGTCAAGAACTACATATAAAATATAAAATATAAAATATATTGATTTTAATGTATATATCAACATATGATAAATTGCATGAAAAGTCATAAGCTTAATAATTGGGGGTTGATGTGTCTTTACCTTGATCCTATAAAGGGTTATATACTAAAATGTGGATATGGAAATATGAGGTGTAGACATCAAAATTGTGGACATGTTAAGTTATGGATGGACGATAATAGAAAAGAACAACGCATGTATATGTTTAAGTGGACAACATGTGTCCATGTGAAGAAGTTATATGGATGAATGCGACGGGTTAAATTGCAAATCAGACAAGAACACATCGTCGTTACATTTATTACATCTTATCACAACGACTTTGCTTCTCCATCTTTCCTCTACTTTGCAGCTTTCATTACATTACATCTGTGTCACCTTATATATAACGTGAAAATCAAATAAATTAATTATCTAGTGACTAGATAATCAATAAACTCCGAATAGAAATGTTAGAATTAGTAGAGTAAAATAAATATTGTATTTTGTTGCCTTCGAGTTAATGAAGAATCACGTGAGTTCCCCACAGACATATATGTTTTCTGGAGCAAAGGAAAATTGGCATAGTTCTATTACAGGTACGTTTACCTTTCTCTAGTTTCTGGCCCTAATAAGTCTTTTTTTTTTTTTTTGTTACGTATGTGAATTTTCATTAAATCAATAATGATGCAGAGAGATACATTCAGCTTGATGAATCAAAACCTATTGTATCTAAGTCGCTACTCAAAGCAAGTGTGTCTTAGGGAGCTACAAAAAAAAGCTAAAAAACTCACCAAGACAAACAAAGTTTCAATCGCAGCCATATGGATGTGATTAAAGCTTGGCTAACATTATGGTTCAATTGACAACCATTAAGTTAACAGCAGACCACAGCGAATAGATTGATGTCGGGACCTGCATCAAAACCGCACGAGTCCAAAGAGGTCACAGCCAGAGAACAGTCTGAGGGACCGCATACCGTCCCGAGGGCGACTCCAACCGTGGAACAGGCGAAGCAGGGTCGGCAAGTCCTGGTCCGGCCATTCCTAACCAGTGAAGTCCACTCCAGACACTGCTAGCTCAAGAAGACGGCAAGCTGCACTCCTGAGAATCCAAACCGATGAGGAGGAACCAGCAGATGAAACACAGGTGGAATACTGGCAGATGGAAGCAGAGGTTTATGCGGCTGAACTCCGGTCCCATCCCGCGAGCAGAGCACAAAAGGTAACCGGTTACAGAACATCAAGAGAGGCAGGGGACAGTGGCTATCAACCTTCTGAAACTTGAGAAGCGGAGGAACAAGAAGCTCCCATCAGCAGGTAGAAGAGGAGAAAAGACCCATCGAATGGAGTAGGGACATAGCAGAGCAACGGCACGAAAGCTCTGAGTCAACCCAAACCCCAGACAGTTCTAAAACCTAACTAGGCGCCATGGTGATTGTCGAAGAACCAAACCAGAAAGAAGTCCGCGACGATAAGCTTTGATATCGTCTTTTTAACTCAGAACGAGAGAGGGAAGTTCTTATCATTAGCAGCCGGAAGAGGAGCAAGGGGAGACAGACGAGGCAGCGACAAGAGAGGCGAAAGCAACGACGCTCAGCCACTCCGTCGGACCCTCCAAGAGAGAAACTGACCCAGATCCGCTTGAAATCAACCCTAGATCTACCACCTAGACGGTGCCTCCTGCTCAGATCCGACTATCCACATCCTCGCCATCACTCCAGGGAGACCGAGGACACACTCAGTCACCGCTTTGATTTGCCGGTTCCGACCGCAAACCGACGAAGAACCAGAGAAGAAGAGCAAGGAGGATATGGAGAAATCGAGGCTAGAGAGGGGATGAAGCTGGACTCAGAAGCGATTGGGGTGGCGACAGACAGGTAGATACCCTCCGTCGGCCACCAGAACGAGAATCAGCGGTGGCTTTGTCGAGTAGAAGATGAACGGTGGGGAGAGAAAGAAAAGAGAGATCCACTCTCACCTCTCTCTAACTTTCCAACTACGTTTTTAAGCCCTAATAAGTCATACTCTTGCCATAACTCAATATCTAACCATTTGGTGGATAGCTATATCTTGTTGTGTTATGGCTGGTTGTTGAATAGAAATATCCCTTTTCACTCGAAGTCTTTGTTTCCTAAATGTCGTGCCTGCATTATTAAGTTATAATTGAAATTTATATTTCTTGATGCACAGGTTTCGATGGGATATGGAACTATTACAGCTCATTCACTGATGGGGTTGGAAGCTCGTGGGACTCTCTTTGTGTCTCCGGGACTGGAAGTGAGAACCTTTCTAAATATGATAATATATATATATATATATATACATGTTCTGTTCCTTTATTGGTGTAGTTATTCATAGTTAGAACATTTATGTGGTCTTTGCGCGTTTGATCCTTGCTAATGCTTCATCCTGTTCTGTTTCTTTGTATTTTAACAGTCATACGATGGCATGATTATCGGTGAGCACTCACGAGACACAGATCTTGATGTAAGTTGGTTAGACTCATCCTTCTTGCGCTTAAAAATGACAATACCATGGGCTCACTTGCCTGCAAACTACAGGTTAACCCGGTTAAGGCCAAAGAGCTTACCAACATTCGCTCTGTTAACAAAGACGAGAATGTGAAGCTATCTCCACCTCGCCTCGTATGTACCTTTTTCTCTTTAGCTACTTTTCTCACAACATCGAAAGAGACAAGAAACCCGTTTTCTTGTTGACTAAAACTTCTTATCTTTCTTTTCTATTCAGATGACACTTGAGGAGGCTATAGGATACGTTGCCTCAGATGAACTTATTGAGGTACCATTGTTAATTAATCGCCAATCCTAAGTCCAGCTAACCACGAGGAACGTTTTATTTCTGCCTTCTTGTGATGTATTGTTATTGGTTTAAATGTCTTCAGGTTACTCCAAAGACGATTAGGTTGAGGAAGAGATGTCTAGACGTTACCAAGCGTAAATCACAGAGCAAACGAGCCAAAGAGTAACCTTCCACCGGTGCAGTTTTTAGTAAAAGTTGGTTTGGTTTCTGGCTCTCTTTCTTGTCACATTCTTACACAAAGAAAATTATTGAATATACACTATATACGAGGAATATTCAGATTACATAGATCCATAACTTATACGCAAGAAGATGCATTCTTCTGTGAGTGATTTACAAATCACTCAGTGAGAGTCAGTTAATGTGATTTTATTACACAATAAGTCAATTATTGAAGTAGTTTTGCTATGGTTGTTTACTTTGCTATCCCTAACGAAGCTTAACGTTTCTTTTTCTTTTTTAGTTTAATGTTTTTAAATTTTAAATTGTTTTTTAATTGGAAAGAGATAAGAACGACACTAAAGAATTTTCAACCACACCTTTTTATATTTTTTCTCATCTTTTGCACGTTTACCTAAAAATTGTGCTGAGAAAAGTTGAAAAATCACGCCGAAAAACTTAATTGATTTGACGACGGAGGCGGTGGAGCTAGATGGCATAACAGAGAAAGTATCTAGGCAAATATAGACTCGATGACTTCAATAACCACAAAATCCTTATCTCCTTCATCCTCCAAAGCGTAGTCTCAGATCTCGATCAACTAACCACAATCTGATTCCCAAAATTTCAATAAGAGAGTTGTTCATCCATGGTCAAAGTCACAGCTTATCTTCCTTCTCATATGAATCAACTCTTCATTTTGTTTTGTCTCCGCCATCGTCACTGCTCACTCATTAATGCTCTCCAATGGTCTGAGTTTGATTACCACTTCAAATTGTATTAAACCTCTTTGTCTAATACTCTTATTATTCTGTCACTGGAAAACTCTTTTACATCAAGTCTAATTACCGCTTTGAACTATACGGCACTGCGTGTCAAAGCGTTCGTCTTGTCAACGCCGCATGAATGTGTTGGGTATGTATAATTTAGATTTTTATTACTTATTCATAACAAAATTTTCATTTAAATAAACATTATATGCTCTTAGTTGCAGTGATGTGGTTTGTATTCTTAAATACAATATTAGTCATATGAACACATGTAGATATATGTAAGAAGTACACATTGTTGATGTGTACATGTGGATATCATATAGGAGGCGTACACGTGTACATAAAGAAACTCTATGTTCTTTGATTAAGCATCCATATTTATTTGTCCACATATACATGTGGTAGCATGTATGTGTGTATTGTATATTAAATATCTTTAAATTAATACTTGATAATATCTAAAAGAATACAACTTAAATTAACAACTCAAATGTGATGTGTAACATTTCCGTTCACAACAAGTAGAAGAAACGTGAAGGAAAAATATGCTCAGAATTTAAACACAACTTTTCAAGACAGTGTGGAGAAGAAAGTGATCAAGTATTTTAATTTGGAACACTATAAAATGTTTGTTTCATTGTTATTATGCGTAGCAGTATTGTGTATACTAAAGATGTTTTATGTATTTATTTTTGTACATATGTATATTGTTTGCAGTTGTACATTTTGATATTGAGTATCTGTACATGTTGGCAAACATACATGTGGATAATGTACAAGCGTACATGTGGACAATTATATGTGTACACTAGAGTATTAAATCCACATGTACACTACGTACAATATTTGAATTAACGTTTATAAATGTAGATTTCAACACAATTTTATCATCCATTAGTAAAATTAATATTAAAAATGTCTTTTGAGTTGCTCTGATTTCTATTGGTGGCTGTAATAAATTAAGCTTCAACACTAACAATCTTGTATCATTATCTTTCTTGACAAAGATATTTATTGGAAAGACTTCAATAAGGCTACCAACAACAACACCAATATCGAGAACTTAAAAACTATTACAAACATCAAACTATTTTTATCAGAATAAAAAGGTAGGATTTTTTGGCGGAGACGCCGGACATCGGTAGCGGAGACGCCGGACATCGGTAGCGGAGACGGCATAGAAAAGTGGTAAAGACGTTGCAGGTCAGCTATTTCTTCTCCGTCGTCTTTTATATTGCTTCATCTACATCTTCACAAAACAAGCTTCTACAACAATGGCCGAAAAGAGAGAGAAAGAAAAGAGAAAAATAAAAGAGATAATGAGAAAAAAAAGTAAAAATTTGTGTTATTTAGTTAAATATTAATTCGGTTTCAATTGAGTAAGTTTGGTTTTCATAGTACACAGGGGTAATATTGGGTTTGTATAGGTTGGGAAAAGTGAAAAGTGCGTTGGGAAAAAGAAAAAATGGGTGAATGGTAGAAACTGTCTTAAAGTGGTATTAGAAAGTATAAAACTAACCTTGAGCGTAATATTTCTTCTTCTTCTGTTAAATAACAAAAAAAAAATTTCTTACGATAGTCTTTTTGGACCAGCGGATTTATGGTCATAAAGAGTTTTGTGGGTGAACTTGGGTAAATCTTACGACCCACACGTTTTATAGTAATGTCTTATTCTTTATACACAACGCGTTTAAGATATAACTATTCGTAAACAAAATCTGTGATAATTTAGAAGTTAAAAAAAAAAGATTTGTGATTATATGGAGAAATATCCATGAAGGTAATAGAAAACCAAACACCATTAACATTAGAGTATAAGCAATAATAATGATGACAAAAAAAAATAATAAAAAAAATTTACTAACAAATCTCAAAATAATTTTAACCAAAAAAAAATCTCAAAATAAAACCCTAAAATAACATAGTTTTAAGACAAAAAAAAACTCTTAAAGAAAAACTAGGGTTTGTAGAAGAACGAATGAGAGCAAGCTTAACCCACTCCACACACAAGGGTCTGAGGCTGCATTGTGAGGAAGTGATGCAATTGTTGCAGCATCTACTGGAAGAACCACAAGAGGATCCTCCAACGCGGTGAAGGCTTTGGTTTAGGATCAGGACTAGTAGGCATAGGTTTAGGATCAGGAAATGTAGGATTAGGTTTAGGATCAGGAATTGTAGGATTAGGTTCAGGGTTAGAATTAGAAGTAGAAGAGTTGTTTTGTTGAGTTGTGGCAGGATTCTGCAGAGAGGCAGGCGCCGTGACTAGGACCTCAAGCTTTTGACCACATTCACAGTGACCAGGCACACCGCATATGAAGTAATAGTGTCCGGTTCTGTTAAGCTTAACCGGTTCATACTCAGAGTGATATGTGGCCAGAGCTGAATTAGGGTTACACAACTCGTAATCTTTGAAGCTCACCTCCATCACGTTGTGGAGATCTTTGTTGTATTGAAAGATGAGGGAATCTCCAAGGTAGAAAGTCTTTGAAGAAGACCATGTCTTGTAATACTCAAGGCCCATCTTTGTCGTCCATCCGTTGGTGTCTCCAACCTCGTAAAAAGATGCAGAACGAGCTAATCCGATTAGTGACAATGTTACAATTAACAAAGTCATGATTGTGTTCTTCATGATTGATATTGTGATTCTTTATTTGCCGGGAGGTAGAAAACAATGAGAAAGAGATGGAACTACAAATAGATTTGTGTGTGTTTATATATAGTAGAACTTGATGGAGGCTTACCATACTTTATTCGTTTTAGGATTGCAATTTTAATATGTTTGATTAGTCCACGTCGGATATATGTTAGTGAAATTGTTTGTTTTTTCCTTTCTTTTTTTTATTTTCTATTTTTTTAGTTAAACTTTCTTTTTTCCTTCCTCATTCATTAGAGATTTTGATATAATTTGGTTTCCTAGTCGATGTATGAATTTCTTTAGAAACAACTTTCCAGATTTTATATTATATAATTAAAATTCTATTTTCGTATAAAATTATATATTCTTTGATCTTTTAGGACAGATGGTTTAAAATCTTTGTAATATTCATCTATTTAACCTTCATTACTTCTGTGAATTACTTCTTTAAACCGTCAATACATATGAAACTACAAAAACAGAAACTTTAAAAATACAAACAAAGTAAGTAAAAAAGGAAGAAGTTATTAATAACTTTGGAAAAAGCTTAAAAGAAAAGAGAATTGAGATAATAACAATACTTTTTGTTTAGTCAATAAATATATACTCAGGTTTATCTTCTTATTTTAATTTATTTCTTTTTAAATAATAATAGATGATGATGATGATCATCAGACATCAGATAATATCAAACAAAAATTATTATCATGCGTAATATCAAACCTATTCGTTAGCTAACATCCGTTCACGGTATGGCTACTGGTTTTACGGTTTGGGCACTCATGAAAGGCATATTGGTTTTGCATCAAACTCTTTAATCTTCATGGACTCTTTGGTTTTTACTCTCTTTGACTTTTGGTTTTTATTTTTATTTTTGCAGTTGAAAAATAAGCTACAGGTTCTCACAGTTGGCATTGGTGGTGTTGGTTTAGTCTCAGCTTATATTTCATGCAACACCAGAGATAACACTAATTAGGTTTGTCTTTCTCCTACAAAGGACATCAAAACCTCTCAAAATTAATAACTGTGAAGTCATCTGATCGCATTTATTTGTATCTGTGTTGGAACTTCTGTTAACAGTTTTGGTGCTGGCTTGATGGGTTCATTAGCTTACATGAGAATGTTTGGTAACACTGTAGATGCCATGGCAGATGGAGCCAGAGGAGTTATGAAGTACGTGTTACCTGTCTTTCTATTCTCATTCATTTCGGTTATCTATATTGAGAAGACTCACTCACATTTTTCTTTTCTTTCTTAGCTTGATTGATCTGATAGAGGTGCAGCTGGACAGCGACGGTTACTAGTCCTGGTTGTGTTGGTTATGATATTCATTAGGTGGAACACGTAAGCCTTTTCTCTCTTCCATTTTCATATCTTTTTCACAACTAACTTGGTTTCATCAATAAGATTTACTTTCTGAATATGTTTGGCAGAATACTTGTTCCTCAGTATGAATTCATTGCACTTGGAGCTGATACCAATGTTGGTTGGGTTCTTTACTTACAAAGTTGCTACATTCTTTCAAGCTATAGAAGAAGACATCTCCATTTCTAAAAGCACCTACTTCAGTTTATATAACAAGTTTTTTGTTCTGTGTTAAGTCCAGCGGTTAGGTCAAAGTCAGTGTTGTAAGAAAATGTAACTAATAAACTCACATATAAACTCATTCATACACTGCAAACTACCAAGAGATAACTTAGAACACAGAAATCAAAATGCAGAAAAGAAAAGTACTTAGACAAAAGTGAAGCAACGCATAGAGAGTTTAACTGTAACTCTGAAACTTTCAGACCAAACCAGGTCCAATGTTGGTCTGAGCGTAATCTTCGTGAAGTCTTCCTTCGTAAACATAATCGAGCTTCTCACAAGTCATCTTAATCTCTTCAACATCTTTCTTGGAGCAAGTATCATCGGCAACAACAACGGTCGTCGTTTCGTTTTCTCTAGGTTTGTAGTTGGTGACAGCACGATGTCTCGAAACAACAATCTTTATGACCTTGTCGTCTCCGAAAGTAGTGCAAGAAATGACTTTGGCTTCCATTTTTTCTTTGAGTCTTTGTTTTAACTCTGCTTCTGACGCAGTCGGAAAACTTTAGGATTAGCAAACACTAAAACTAGAACGAATTCAAGTTCACAAGCGATGAATTTGAAGATAAAACTCTGGAAATCCACCAGATTCGATAAAAGCTCTCATTTAGAATAATAAGTTGTGTCTTACAAAAACTTAGAACCTCTCCTTATATAGAGAAGGATCTCAACTATAAAATAGGAAAAAACCAAAAGTGAAAACTAAAAAGAAAAACTCACAAAAATAGAAAATATCAAAAAGGAAAAACTAGTGAAAACTAAAAAGGAAAACTCACAAAAATAGAAAATATCAAAAAGGAAAAACCAGTAAATCCTTCCTACATCAGTCTCCTCCACCTCTGAAGAACTTGTCCCCAAATTCTCATCTACTTGATACTCATGAATGTCAGCTACGTTGAAGGTATTAGAAATGTTCATAGATTCTAGGAGAGCCACAACATAAATTTATCATTGATCTTCCGTAACACCTTGAATGGTCCATACTTGCGTTGTTGCAGCTTATTATACGTAACAACCGGGAACCTCTCTTTACGGAGGAATACCATCACATCGTCCCCTTCTTTGAAAATTTTAATCCTTCTAAGTATCAGCAGCCCTTGTTCTTCTGCCCAATAGCCTCTAACTTAACTTAACCGCTTGCTTCTTTAACAGTGAAAAATTTCTTCAGCCATAGCCTTAGCTGATGCACTGACCCCAGGAGCCTTAGGCAGTTTAACCAAATCAACTACATGCTTAGGGAGCAGACGTGTATACCAAAGAAAAAGGTGATTTCTCCGTCGCGGAATGCACATCACTGTTGTAAGCAAATTCCACTTGAGGCAAAGCCGAGTCCCACTGCTTTGGCTTATTACCACAAACACTTCTAATCATATTCCCTATAGTTCTGTTGGTTACCTCTGTCTGCCTATCAGTTTGTTGTGGGTGAGCTGTAGAACTCCTGTTTAGAACTGTCCCAAGCAGCTGGACAGCCACGGTTACTAGTCCCGGTTGTGTTGGTTATGATATTCAACAGATGGAATGCGTAAGCGCGATCTCTTGTGCATTATTATCTTTTCACTACAACTAACTTGGTTCCATCAATCAGATTTACTTTTTGAATATGTTTGGCAGATTACTTGTCCCTGAGTATTGGATTCATGCACTTGAAGTTGAAACCAATGTTGGTTGGGTTCTTTACTTACAATATTGCTACATTCTTTCAAGCTATAGGAGAAGCCATCTCCGTTTCTACTCAAAAAACCGATGTCTAAAAGCACCAGTTTCAGTTTATATTAACAAGTTAGACTGTTGTGTGTTAAGAGGCCAGAGTGATTAGGTCATCAGTGTGAAGAAAA
>NW_026014191.1:0-21753 GCF_020379485.1 Brassica napus
GATTAATTCAAAAGGCATAGTTGTTTTTATTACTGCTCAAAGGAAATGATTCTCTTGTCTGTTTTGCACGAATACAAACTTCACATGTCTTAGAATCAAAAACACCATTGCTTAAATCAGAAAACCGCAACATATCTAAAGCTTGAGAAGAAGGATGTCCCAGCCGACTGTGCCACAACTGCTGCGTAGGTGAAGCCGTTTTTGAAACTGCCGAAGCAACATCCATTCCTCTGAAAAATATAGCCCATTCAGCTGCTCACCCGCTCCAATCAGCGTCTGTGTGATGCGATCCTGGATAACACAAAGTCGATCAGAAATCTGAAATATACATCTCTTTTCCCAAGTCAAGTGTGAGACTGAGATCAAATGGCAATGGAGACCATCCACAAAAACACATTGTTAAGTGTAAGAGAAGATCCCAAAGAAACTTTTCCATGTTTATTTGAAGTTGTGTATCTCCCATCCGGAAGTTTGATCATCATAGGTGCCATATCACAGATCTCAGTGAGATACTCAATTCTACCCGTCATGTGATTTGAAGCACCCGTGTCTATTATCCATGAGTCAATGAGAGACATACCTGAATGATGTCCCTGCGATTGAGGTTTGCGGTCATTGAGCATGTGGACTAAGGTTTGCCACTGTTGATCGCTGAGACCACTGAACCCAATACGATCAGATGAAGTGATGAGCGAGTTAGCTGAAGCCTGAGAAGGTTCCATGGACGCATGAGTTGCTCGACCAGATTCTGTAGTTTTACCACGAGAAGGTGTGTTTCCAGATGAAACTTGGGTAGGCATTAGGTTTGTTTCTTGTTCTTTCACCCCACCAAGCTGGATAACCAATTTTCTTGAAGCAATTCTCAGCCAAGTGACCATTTTTACCACACAGTGTGCATTTAAGTTGTCCACTGCGTGTATCTTGTTCTGAACGAGCCTTATTTGGCGTTTGAATGGCAAAACTAACACCACTCGCTCTGTCTTCATGTAGACGAGCCAATGATTTTGATTCCTCATCTTGACCAGCACGTTGTAAGCTTCATCAAGAGACGGCAATGGAGTTCGTGACAGTAGTGATGATTTCACGGCTCCGTAAAGTGATTCATCAATTCCCATAAGAAATTGATGCAGTTTATCTTCTTCGCGCTCTCTAGCAATCTCTTCCATGGTCTTGGCTTGTTGATAGTCAGCCAAGCTTGTCCACAACTTTGTGAGTTTGCCAAAGTAGGTTTCAATAGGTGTCCCTTGTTGTCTACAAGTAGCCAGCTCTGTTTTAAGTCTTTGAACACGTTGTCCATTCTTCATTGCGAAACGCTTTTGAATTTGCGTCCACAAGTTAGAGGCGTCATCACTGTGAGACAGCGATGAACAAAGAGACTCGTCGATGGTGACTTTTATCCATGACACCACAAGAGCGTTGTTGGCACACCAATCTTCATAGTCTTCAGAATCTTCAGATGGTTTGAGTATAGATCCATCCACAAAACCAAACTTCTTTCTGGCTTTCAGAGCCAAGCGTATGCTTGCGGACCATTCATCGTAGTTGTGTCCACGCAAAGCAGGGCGTGAGATAACTGTTCCGGGATTGTCTGATGCCGTGAGATCATACGGAGATATGGTTCTCCGAGTTACTTCATGGCGAGACTTTGTTCCCGTTGTGGCAAAGGATTCTTCTGTAGAAACCATTGTTCAGGAGAAGTAGGGCTTAGAGTAGATCGAAACCAGAAAACCTAGATTTAGGTTTATTGCTCTGATACCATGTCAAGAACCTTAGAAGTTGTAAAAGGGTTTCTTATTTTGATTCCTCGTCAAGGCAATGCCTTATATACAAAGATATATGTTACACAAATATGGTAACCTAATGACGTTAACAATATACATCGACAAGGCCCATAGGACCCCCAATAAGCTGAAAGATTTATCTTGAAATTAGAGGATCAAAGTTGGGTTTTGTCACTCTGAATAAACGTATGGGTTGTCACTGAACATATCTTTTGTCGAACACTGAACATATCTTTATATCAAGAATTTCTGGTTCTTCATCATTCGAATTAATGTGAATTTTGATCTGGGACTTCTACGTCATATTATATATAACTCCTAATTTTGTATATTGCTAAATTTAAAAAAAAATGAATTATATATTTAGATACTTGATAAAAAATAAAGTGATGGATTTACAGAATTACTAAATTTGAATTTTTATATACACCATTTACAAAGAATAATATCTTTACCTATTTTCTTGTCATTTTCTTATATTTAAGGAATTTTAATAACAATTTAGTTTTTATCAATTTCGAAAAAACATAAGTAACAAATATTACTTTTTAATAGTTCCAGTTAGAGTCATTAGTTGTAAGATTTGAAATTTTTTAAGAGTATTTATGTAGACTGTAGGCAGTAGGCTGATCTTGTGTAGGTTTGTTTCAACTATGAATGACTCTTTCAGTATCAGCTGATGACTTTGTACGTGGGGTCAAATAATCAAACTTGATATCCAGCAGTTTGTAGTAAAATGGTATATGCTCCATTGATCTAGCTATCTATATAGATAAGTACAAATTACTAATTAGGTCGTTAAATTAGTAGTTAAGACCGACCCTGGAATCTGGAGACACCATTAATATATATCATCAACTGATGACGCTAATTCTAACAAATCTTTTATACAAAACGAATTATAGCAAAATAAATGAAGATCTTATCTGATTCAGACTTTATCTTAAAGTTTAATTATCAAAAGTTTCAAACAAAATAAGCTACATGAATTTTCTTTACTTTGTTTGGTTTATCTTCGGATTACTAAAATCCATAATCTTTCAAACTTTAGTTCCATTTCAAATATTATATTTTGTGGCCAATGAACTAGTTTGGAGTTCGGAAATATACTCATACGTACACACATGAAACTACATCCTGTTTTTTGCTGAATCATTCCCAATCAATAGCTACACGAAATATTTATATTGAAAATAATATTAATAAAATCTTAGATAAAATACACAACAGATTTAGTTTCATAAAATTGTATAGTTATGTTAAATATAATAGTTTGACATTTTTTTGAACTGAATTGACATTGTTACAAACAATCTGAAAGCAATGTTAAACCTTATTCAAAATCGAAGTGACAATATCTCACACGTTCTCTAGTTTTGGCCCCTACAAACTCAAGAGACCAGATCAATCCAGAATGCAAATTGTGGGATATATTATTGAACCTGAACACTTAGGGAGCCACTTTTGGTCTATTCTTATTCATTGTCACGACTTTGAGCCGACAAAAGACAGACTTTCTAAAATATAGGTAACTCGATGCATGTCTTGATTTTTTTTTTTAATGTTGATAAGACACTGCGCAACACATACCAATGAGACCATGTCGCACTTTTTTGTAACTCTTGTTAAGAGAAGTCATTTGATGACACGGGGTTTCGAAAATGGCGTAAGAACCATTCATTATAAGCGTTTAATCTCCTTTATTGACACTATTGTCTGTTGACTGTTGTAAGTCGCAAACTTTATTATTTCGTTAGCTTATACCAAAGAAAATGAAAAAAAAAAAATCTTTGTTTAGAATTTTTTTGATATTTTTATATAGATAATTTAAGGTTTTTTTTTTTTTTTTTGGAAAAAGGGCTTTCTTATAATTAATTTTAAAGTTTAAATCTGTATATGTCACAAATACATCACAAATCACAAAAGTGTTGTCAATATGTTTTCGCAATAAATATATAGCACCGTTTGGAGAAAACAAATTTCAGTTGAACACCAACATTATACACATCATTTAAAAATAATATTTGATTTTGGGAAGGAAAATTTGCGATAACACAACTGCACCGGCGATCTCGACCAAAAAAAAAATACATGGGCCAAGTTACCATAGCCTATGGGCTCAAACAGACAGACCTTTAAAATGATGAATAATTCATAATTTACACGTAACATGCAGTTTTACAGAATAAAACACAAACTAGTTTAGCTCCGAGAGTTGATGACACTCTTAGCACATAACTGAGTTTCAAAATATCACTTAACACATTTTTGGCTAGAGGGGCATTTTGTACAGTACTTAATTGCCCTCTTAAGTGAGTGAGTAGAAAGAAGCTTTTAGTTATAAGATTAGTTATAATGTAAAGAGAATTTGGGGATATAGTTTCTTTGCCTTGTAGGCTGAAAGTGACTTTGAAGTAGTTTTGTAGAGTCCCAAAAATTACAAGGTTTTTTGTGTTCTAATGTGAACAATCAATCCATGGTTTATGCTCACAAATAAGGTATTTGAATTTTAGGAGGATGAAAGTAAGGGAAGTTAGCGCATTTGTCTGTGGGTGAATTTGTTCTTGGTTGTGTGATGAAATCACACACTTTTGTGATTTTGTATCACATGGTTTGTGATTCAAATGGTTAGGTGGGAGGGTAGCCAATAGCCAAGTGAAAGTGTTTGAGTAGAATGTAAAGTTTTTTAAATTGTTGTGGGAGTGAATACATATTTATGAACAAGAGTGGTAGTAGAGCTAGGGGTGTCAATCGGGCTGCCCGACCCGGCCTGGTCCAAAACCCACAAAACTCACTTGCTATTTAAGCATGACCTAATTCAGCCTTTGAAAATTTTGTGTTTATATTTCAAAGTCCGGTTCGACTCTAAAAGAGCTATAAAAATTTTGGATTTCTTTTTAAAAAATAAACTAAAATTGAATACATTAATTTTAAAATCAAAAATTAACTTAATTCTAACTTAAAATAATCGTCTATATGTTTATTAAATCCAAAACTAAAATAAATATCTTACCTAATAAACCAAATAAATAGTAACATCGAATAGAAATAAAGCAAAATCTTATCAGCTCTAAGCAGAAGAAACTATAACATCCAGATTAGTGATGTTATTCACTGACTTCCACATTGTTGTCGTTATCAAGAACTACATATAACCGTCGTCAAGAACTACATATAAAATATAAAATATAAAATATATTGATTTTAATGTATATATCAACATATGATAAATTGCATGAAAAGTCATAAGCTTAATAATTGGGGGTTGATGTGTCTTTACCTTGATCCTATAAAGGGTTATATACTAAAATGTGGATATGGAAATATGAGGTGTAGACATCAAAATTGTGGACATGTTAAGTTATGGATGGACGATAATAGAAAAGAACAACGCATGTATATGTTTAAGTGGACAACATGTGTCCATGTGAAGAAGTTATATGGATGAATGCGACGGGTTAAATTGCAAATCAGACAAGAACACATCGTCGTTACATTTATTACATCTTATCACAACGACTTTGCTTCTCCATCTTTCCTCTACTTTGCAGCTTTCATTACATTACATCTGTGTCACCTTATATATAACGTGAAAATCAAATAAATTAATTATCTAGTGACTAGATAATCAATAAACTCCGAATAGAAATGTTAGAATTAGTAGAGTAAAATAAATATTGTATTTTGTTGCCTTCGAGTTAATGAAGAATCACGTGAGTTCCCCACAGACATATATGTTTTCTGGAGCAAAGGAAAATTGGCATAGTTCTATTACAGGTACGTTTACCTTTCTCTAGTTTCTGGCCCTAATAAGTCTTTTTTTTTTTTTTTGTTACGTATGTGAATTTTCATTAAATCAATAATGATGCAGAGAGATACATTCAGCTTGATGAATCAAAACCTATTGTATCTAAGTCGCTACTCAAAGCAAGTGTGTCTTAGGGAGCTACAAAAAAAAGCTAAAAAGAACTCACCAAGACAAACAAAGTTTCAATCGCAGCCATATGGATGTGATTAAAGCTTGGCTAACATTATGGTTCAATTGACAACCATTAAGTTAACAGCAGACCACAGCGAATAGATTGATGTCGGGACCTGCATCAAAACCGCACGAGTCCAAAGAGGTCACAGCCAGAGAACAGTCTGAGGGACCGCATACCGTCCCGAGGGCGACTCCAACCGTGGAACAGGCGAAGCAGGGTCGGCAAGTCCTGGTCCGGCCATTCCTAACCAGTGAAGTCCACTCCAGACACTGCTAGCTCAAGAAGACGGCAAGCTGCACTCCTGAGAATCCAAACCGATGAGGAGGAACCAGCAGATGAAACACAGGTGGAATACTGGCAGATGGAAGCAGAGGTTTATGCGGCTGAACTCCGGTCCCATCCCGCGAGCAGAGCACAAAAGGTAACCGGTTACAGAACATCAAGAGAGGCAGGGGACAGTGGCTATCAACCTTCTGAAACTTGAGAAGCGGAGGAACAAGAAGCTCCCATCAGCAGGTAGAAGAGGAGAAAAGACCCATCGAATGGAGTAGGGACATAGCAGAGCAACGGCACGAAAGCTCTGAGTCAACCCAAACCCCAGACAGTTCTAAAACCTAACTAGGCGCCATGGTGATTGTCGAAGAACCAAACCAGAAAGAAGTCCGCGACGATAAGCTTTGATATCGTCTTTTTAACTCAGAACGAGAGAGGGAAGTTCTTATCATTAGCAGCCGGAAGAGGAGCAAGGGGAGACAGACGAGGCAGCGACAAGAGAGGCGAAAGCAACGACGCTCAGCCACTCCGTCGGACCCTCCAAGAGAGAAACTGACCCAGATCCGCTTGAAATCAAACCCTAGATCTACCACCTAGACGGTGCCTCCTGCTCAGATCCGACTATCCACATCCTCGCCATCACTCCAGGGAGACCGAGGACACACTCAGTCACCGCTTTGATTTGCCGGTTCCGACCGCAAACCGACGAAGAACCAGAGAAGAAGAGCAAGGAGGATATGGAGAAATCGAGGCTAGAGAGGGGATGAAGCTGGACTCAGAAGCGATTGGGGTGGCGACAGACAGGTAGATACCCTCCGTCGGCCACCAGAACGAGAATCAGCGGTGGCTTTGTCGAGTAGAAGATGAACGGTGGGGAGAGAAAGAAAAGAGAGAATCCACTCTCACCTCTCTCTAACTTTCCAACTACGTTTTTAAGCCCTAATAAGTCATACTCTTGCCATAACTCAATATCTAACCATTTGGTGGATAGCTATATCTTGTTGTGTTATGGCTGGTTGTTGAATAGAAATATCCCTTTTCACTCGAAGTCTTTGTTTCCTAAATGTCGTGCCTGCATTATTAAGTTATAATTGAAATTTATATTTCTTGATGCACAGGTTTCGATGGGATATGGAACTATTACAGCTCATTCACTGATGGGGTTGGAAGCTCGTGGGACTCTCTTTGTGTCTCCGGGACTGGAAGTGAGAACCTTTCTAAATATGATAATATATATATATATATATATACATGTTCTGTTCCTTTATTGGTGTAGTTATTCATAGTTAGAACATTTATGTGGTCTTTGCGCGTTTGATCCTTGCTAATGCTTCATCCTGTTCTGTTTCTTTGTATTTTAACAGTCATACGATGGCATGATTATCGGTGAGCACTCACGAGACACAGATCTTGATGTAAGTTGGTTAGACTCATCCTTCTTGCGCTTAAAAATGACAATACCATGGGCTCACTTGCCTTGCAAACTACAGGTTAACCCGGTTAAGGCCAAAGAGCTTACCAACATTCGCTCTGTTAACAAAGACGAGAATGTGAAGCTATCTCCACCTCGCCTCGTATGTACCTTTTTCTCTTTAGCTACTTTTCTCACAACATCGAAAGAGACAAGAAACCCGTTTTCTTGTTGACTAAAACTTCTTATCTTTCTTTTCTATTCAGATGACACTTGAGGAGGCTATAGGATACGTTGCCTCAGATGAACTTATTGAGGTACCATTGTTAATTAATCGCCAATCCTAAGTCCAGCTAACCACGAGGAACGTTTTATTTCTGCCTTCTTGTGATGTATTGTTATTGGTTTAAATGTCTTCAGGTTACTCCAAAGACGATTAGGTTGAGGAAGAGATGTCTAGACGTTACCAAGCGTAAATCACAGAGCAAACGAGCCAAAGAGTAACCTTCCACCGGTGCAGTTTTTAGTAAAAGTTGGTTTGGTTTCTGGCTCTCTTTCTTGTCACATTCTTACACAAAGAAAATTATTGAATATACACTATATACGAGGAATATTCAGATTACATAGATCCATAACTTATACGCAAGAAGATGCATTCTTCTGTGAGTGATTTACAAATCACTCAGTGAGAGTCAGTTAATGTGATTTTATTACACAATAAGTCAATTATTGAAGTAGTTTTGCTATGGTTGTTTACTTTGCTATCCCTAACGAAGCTTAACGTTTCTTTTTCTTTTTTAGTTTAATGTTTTTAAATTTTAAATTGTTTTTTAATTGGAAAGAGATAAGAACGACACTAAAGAATTTTCAACCACACCTTTTTATATTTTTTCTCATCTTTTGCACGTTTACCTAAAAATTGTGCTGAGAAAAGTTGAAAAATCACGCCGAAAAACTTAATTGATTTGACGACGGAGGCGGTGGAGCTAGATGGCATAACAGAGAAAGTATCTAGGCAAATATAGACTCGATGACTTCAATAACCACAAAATCCTTATCTCCTTCATCCTCCAAAGCGTAGTCTCAGATCTCGATCAACTAACCACAATCTGATTCCCAAAATTTCAATAAGAGAGTTGTTCATCCATGGTCAAAGTCACAGCTTATCTTCCTTCTCATATGAATCAACTCTTCATTTTGTTTTGTCTCCGCCATCGTCACTGCTCACTCATTAATGCTCTCCAATGGTCTGAGTTTGATTACCACTTCAAATTGTATTAAACCTCTTTGTCTAATACTCTTATTATTCTGTCACTGGAAAACTCTTTTACATCAAGTCTAATTACCGCTTTGAACTATACGGCACTGCGTGTCAAAGCGTTCGTCTTGTCAACGCCGCATGAATGTGTTGGGTATGTATAATTTAGATTTTTATTACTTATTCATAACAAAATTTTCATTTAAATAAACATTATATGCTCTTAGTTGCAGTGATGTGGTTTGTATTCTTAAATACAATATTAGTCATATGAACACATGTAGATATATGTAAGAAGTACACATTGTTGATGTGTACATGTGGATATCATATAGGAGGCGTACACGTGTACATAAAGAAACTCTATGTTCTTTGATTAAGCATCCATATTTATTTGTCCACATATACATGTGGTAGCATGTATGTGTGTATTGTATATTAAATATCTTTAAAATTAATACTTGATAATATCTAAAAGAATACAACTTAAATTAACAACTCAAATGTGATGTGTAACATTTCCGTTCACAACAAGTAGAAGAAACGTGAAGGAAAAATATGCTCAGAATTTAAACACAACTTTTCAAGACAGTGTGGAGAAGAAAGTGATCAAGTATTTTAATTTGGAACACTATAAAATGTTTGTTTCATTGTTATTATGCGTAGCAGTATTGTGTATACTAAAGATGTTTTATGTATTTATTTTTGTACATATGTATATTGTTTGCAGTTGTACATTTTGATATTGAGTATCTGTACATGTTGGCAAACATACATGTGGATAATGTACAAGCGTACATGTGGACAATTATATGTGTACACTAGAGTATTAAATCCACATGTACACTACGTACAATATTTGAATTAACGTTTATAAATGTAGATTTCAACACAATTTTATCATCCATTAGTAAAATTAATATTAAAAATGTCTTTTGAGTTGCTCTGATTTCTATTGGTGGCTGTAATAAATTAAGCTTCAACACTAACAATCTTGTATCATTATCTTTCTTGACAAAGATATTTATTGGAAAGACTTCAATAAGGCTACCAACAACAACACCAATATCGAGAACTTAAAAACTATTACAAACATCAAACTATTTTTATCAGAATAAAAAGGTAGGATTTTTTGGCGGAGACGCCGGACATCGGTAGCGGAGACGCCGGACATCGGTAGCGGAGACGGCATAGAAAAGTGGTAAAGACGTTGCAGGTCAGCTATTTCTTCTCCGTCGTCTTTTATATTGCTTCATCTACATCTTCACAAAACAAGCTTCTACAACAATGGCCGAAAAGAGAGAGAAAGAAAAGAGAAAAATAAAAGAGATAATGAGAAAAAAAAGTAAAAAATTTGTGTTATTTAGTTAAATATTAATTCGGTTTCAATTGAGTAAGTTTGGTTTTCATAGTACACAGGGGTAATATTGGGTTTGTATAGGTTGGGAAAAGTGAAAAGTGCGTTGGGAAAAAGAAAAAATGGGTGAATGGTAGAAACTGTCTTAAAGTGGTATTAGAAAGTATAAAACTAACCTTGAGCGTAATATTTCTTCTTCTTCTGTTAAATAACAAAAAAAAAATTTCTTACGATAGTCTTTTTGGACCAGCGGATTTATGGTCATAAAGAGTTTTGTGGGTGAACTTGGGTAAATCTTACGACCCACACGTTTTATAGTAATGTCTTATTCTTTATACACAACGCGTTTAAGATATAACTATTCGTAAACAAAATCTGTGATAATTTAGAAGTTAAAAAAAAAAAGATTTGTGATTATATGGAGAAATATCCATGAAGGTAATAGAAAACCAAACACCATTAACATTAGAGTATAAGCAATAATAATGATGACAAAAAAAAATAATAAAAAAAAATTTACTAACAAATCTCAAAATAATTTTAACCAAAAAAAAATCTCAAAATAAAACCCTAAAATAACATAGTTTTAAGACAAAAAAAAAACTCTTAAAGAAAAACTAGGGTTTGTAGAAGAACGAATGAGAGCAAGCTTAACCCACTCCACACACAAGGGTCTGAGGCTGCATTGTGAGGAAGTGATGCAATTGTTGCAGCATCTACTGGAAGAACCACAAGAGGATCCTCCCAACGCGGTGAAGGCTTTGGTTTAGGATCAGGACTAGTAGGCATAGGTTTAGGATCAGGAAATGTAGGATTAGGTTTAGGATCAGGAATTGTAGGATTAGGTTCAGGGTTAGAATTAGAAGTAGAAGAGTTGTTTTGTTGAGTTGTGGCAGGATTCTGCAGAGAGGCAGGCGCCGTGACTAGGACCTCAAGCTTTTGACCACATTCACAGTGACCAGGCACACCGCATATGAAGTAATAGTGTCCGGTTCTGTTAAGCTTAACCGGTTCATACTCAGAGTGATATGTGGCCAGAGCTGAATTAGGGTTACACAACTCGTAATCTTTGAAGCTCACCTCCATCACGTTGTGGAGATCTTTGTTGTATTGAAAGATGAGGGAATCTCCAAGGTAGAAAGTCTTTGAAGAAGACCATGTCTTGTAATACTCAAGGCCCATCTTTGTCGTCCATCCGTTGGTGTCTCCAACCTCGTAAAAAGATGCAGAACGAGCTAATCCGATTAGTGACAATGTTACAATTAACAAAGTCATGATTGTGTTCTTCATGATTGATATTGTGATTCTTTATTTGCCGGGAGGTAGAAAACAATGAGAAAGAGATGGAACTACAAATAGATTTGTGTGTGTTTATATATAGTAGAACTTGATGGAGGCTTACCATACTTTATTCGTTTTAGGATTGCAATTTTAATATGTTTGATTAGTCCACGTCGGATATATGTTAGTGAAATTGTTTGTTTTTTCCTTTCTTGTTTTTATTTTCTATTTTTTTAGTTAAACTTTCTTTTTTCCTTCCTCATTCATTAGAGATTTTGATATAATTTGGTTTCCTAGTCGATGTATGAATTTCTTTAGAAACAACTTTCCAGATTTTATATTATATAATTAAAATTCTATTTTCGTATAAAATTATATATTCTTTGATCTTTTAGGACAGATGGTTTAAAATCTTTGTAATATTCATCTATTTAACCTTCATTACTTCTGTGAATTACTTCTTTAAACCGTCAATACATATGAAACTACAAAAACAGAAACTTTAAAAATACAAACAAAGTAAGTAAAAAAGGAAGAAGTTATTAATAACTTTGGAAAAAGCTTAAAAGAAAAGAGAATTGAGATAATAACAATACTTTTTGTTTAGTCAATAAATATATACTCAGGTTTATCTTCTTATTTTAATTTATTTCTTTTTAAAATAATAATAGATGATGATGATGATCATCAGACATCAGATAATATCAAACAAAAATTATTATCATGCGTAATATCAAACCTATTCGTTAGCTAACATCCGTTCACGGTATGGCTACTGGTTTTACGGTTTGGGCACTCATGAAAGGCATATTGGTTTTGCATCAAACTCTTTAATCTTCATGGACTCTTTGGTTTTTACTCTCTTTGACTTTTGGTTTTTATTTTTATTTTTGCAGTTGAAAAATAAGCTACAGGTTCTCACAGTTGGCATTGGTGGTGTTGGTTTAGTCTCAGCTTATATTTCATGCAACACCAGAGATAACACTAATTAGGTTTGTCTTTCTCCTACAAAGGACATCAAAACCTCTCAAAATTAATAACTGTGAAGTCATCTGATCGCATTTATTTGTATCTGTGTTGGAACTTCTGTTAACAGTTTTGGTGCTGGCTTGATGGGTTCATTAGCTTACATGAGAATGTTTGGTAACACTGTAGATGCCATGGCAGATGGAGCCAGAGGAGTTATGAAGTACGTGTTACCTGTCTTTCTATTCTCATTCATTTCGGTTATCTATATTGAGAAGACTCACTCACATTTTTCTTTTCTTTCTTAGCTTGATTGATCTGATAGAGGTGCAGCTGGACAGCGACGGTTACTAGTCCTGGTTGTGTTGGTTATGATATTCATTAGGTGGAACACGTAAGCCTTTTCTCTCTTCCATTTTCATATCTTTTCATCACAACTAACTTGGTTTCATCAATAAGATTTACTTTCTGAATATGTTTGGCAGAATACTTGTTCCTCAGTATGAATTCATTGCACTTGGAGCTGATACCAATGTTGGTTGGGTTCTTTACTTACAAAGTTGCTACATTCTTTCAAGCTATAGAAGAAGACATCTCCATTTCTAAAAGCACCTACTTCAGTTTATATAACAAGTTTGTTTTGTTCTGTGTTAAGTCCAGCGGTTAGGTCAAAGTCAGTGTTGTAAGAAAATGTAACTAATAAACTCACATATAAACTCATTCATACACTGCAAACTACCAAGAGATAACTTAGAACACAGAAATCAAAATGCAGAAAAGAAAAGTACTTAGACAAAAGTGAAGCAACGCATAGAGAGTTTAACTGTAACTCTGAAACTTTCAGACCAAACCAGGTCCAATGTTGGTCTGAGCGTAATCTTCGTGAAGTCTTCCTTCGTAAACATAATCGAGCTTCTCACAAGTCATCTTAATCTCTTCAACATCTTTCTTGGAGCAAGTATCATCGGCAACAACAACGGTCGTCGTTTCGTTTTCTCTAGGTTTGTAGTTGGTGACAGCACGATGTCTCGAAACAACAATCTTTATGACCTTGTCGTCTCCGAAAGTAGTGCAAGAAATGACTTTGGCTTCCATTTTTTCTTTGAGTCTTTGTTTTAACTCTGCTTCTGACGCAGTCGGAAAACTTTAGGATTAGCAAACACTAAAACTAGAACGAATTCAAGTTCACAAGCGATGAATTTGAAGATAAAACTCTGGAAATCCACCAGATTCGATAAAAGCTCTCATTTAGAATAATAAGTTGTGTCTTACAAAAACTTAGAACCTCTCCTTATATAGAGAAGGATCTCAACTATAAAATAGGAAAAAACCAAAAGTGAAAACTAAAAAGAAAAACTCACAAAAATAGAAAATATCAAAAAGGAAAAACTAGTGAAAACTAAAAAGGAAAACTCACAAAAATAGAAAATATCAAAAAGGAAAAACCAGTAAATCCTTCCTACATCAGTCTCCTCCACCTCTGAAGAACTTGTCCCCAAATTCTCATCTACTTGATACTCATGAATGTCAGCTACGTTGAAGGTATTAGAAATGTTCATAGATTCTAGGAGAGCCACAACATAAACATTATCATTGATCTTCCGTAACACCTTGAATGGTCCATACTTGCGTTGTTGCAGCTTATTATACGTAACAACCGGGAACCTCTCTTTACGGAGGAATACCATCACATCGTCCCCTTCTTTGAAAATTTTAATCCTTCTAAGTATCAGCAGCAACCTTGTTCTTCTGCCCAATAGCCTCTAACTTAACTTTAACCGCTTCTTTAACAGTGAAAAATTTCTTCAGCCATAGCCTTAGCTGATGCACTGACCCCAGGAGCCTTAGGCAGTTTAACCAAATCAACTACATGCTTAGGGAGCAGACGTGTATACCAAAGAAAAAGGTGATTTCTCCGTCGCGGAATGCACATCACTGTTGTAAGCAAATTCCACTTGAGGCAAAGCCGAGTCCCACTGCTTTGGCTTATTACCACAAACACTTCTAATCATATTCCCTATAGTTCTGTTGGTTACCTCTGTCTGCCTATCAGTTTGTTGTGGGTGAGCTGTAGAACTCCTGTTTAGAACTGTCCCAAGCAGCTGGACAGCCACGGTTACTAGTCCCGGTTGTGTTGGTTATGATATTCAACAGATGGAATGCGTAAGCGCGATCTCTTGTGCATTATTATATCTTTTCACTACAACTAACTTGGTTCCATCAATCAGATTTACTTTTTGAATATGTTTGGCAGATTACTTGTCCCTGAGTATTGGATTCATGCACTTGAAGTTGAAACCAATGTTGGTTGGGTTCTTTACTTACAATATTGCTACATTCTTTCAAGCTATAGGAGAAGCCATCTCCGTTTCTACTCAAAAAACCGATGTCTAAAAGCACCAGTTTCAGTTTATATTAACAAGTTAGACTGTTGTGTGTTAAGAGGCCAGAGTGATTAGGTCAAAGTCAGTGTTGGAAGAAAATGTAACTAATAAACTCATATAAATTCATTCATACACTGCAAACCACCAAGAGATAACTTAGAACATAGAAAGCAAAAATGCAGAAAAGAAAAGTACTTAGACAAAAGTGAAGCAAAGCATAGAGAGTTTAACTGTAACTCTGAAACTTTCAGACCAAACCAGGTCCAATGTTGGTCTGAGCGTAATCTTCGTGAAGTCTTCCTTCGTAAACATAATCGAGCTTCTCACAAGTCTTCTTAATCTCTTCAACATCTTTCTTGGAGCAAGTATCATCGGCAACAACAACGGTCGTTTCGTTTTCTCCAGGTTTGTAGTTGGTGACTGCACGATGGCTCGAAACAACAATCTTTATGACCTTGTCTTCTCCAAAAGTAGTGCAAGAAATCACTTTGGCTTCCATTTTTGTTTTCTTTTGAATTTTTGTTTTACTCTGGTTCTGTGTAGAGCAAAGAGAAGAAGAGTGATGGATTACTTATATAGAGAAGAATCATGTAAATGTTTGTGGTGTAATCATGAAACGTACATGCTTGTAACTGAAAATGGACCCCAGATTTCATTTTTTGTATGGACAATAAAGTTGAATCTAAGAAACTTGCTTCATTTTGCATGACTCTCAGTAGTGTCCCCACTAGATAATAATATCACAAGAAATTAAACAACCCTAAATATATCCGAATTAATCAAGAACCAGGCATATAATGTTAAGGTAACGTGTCCTATAAGGTATGTAGTTATAGTTGCTCTATGTTTTGCTTGTTTGGGATATAACTCAGATTGAGGGATGATAGCTTATTTCTTTTCAAAAACTCCATTTAGATGGTAATTAATTTGTTTTAAGTTCTGACTTGTTATTGCTCTCTTATTATTATTCTGTTTATTATGAGGTGTTTGTCAGCCGCAGCATATGCATCACACTTAATAATTTCATCTTTGTTTTGAAGATAATGGATGGATGGATGAATGAAGTAAATACATATCAAAGAGCTCTTTATTTTTCCCAAATAAGAATAGCATTACATTTGCCCCAAAAAAAAAAAAGAATAGCATTACATATATCTATATTTTCTTGAAATAGACCAAAATGCTCTTTAATAACCAAAACACTGCCTGTGAGACCATGAATCACACAATAAACACTTCTTGGTATTGTCTACATTTGGTGCCTCTATCAAAACTGATCTGAAAATTTCTCTCATTAGAGCCTTGAAGCTCGCATGATCTTAAAAGTAAGCTGGGCTGCTTTTTGAGCTAAAAGTCCTTCGGCTCATATCCCACCACAGAGAAGTGGTGCTAACACAGTGTATACTCACAATCTAGCAAGCCTCTAAGTATCTCTTCACAATTTGGACGTTCTTGAGGCTCTGCCCAACAGTCTGCAGAAAAAAATATAGTGACATTTATTCAGACTGTAACAGTTGAATAGTATGAGAGAATAAACGAAAAAGATCAATCAGATGTTCAAGAAACTATGGAGTTTACAATATCGAACCTGCAATTAGTTTGCTCAGTGGACCATCAGGAATCTCAAGACGTGACCGTTCATGCGCAACAGCAAAAATAACCTAAGAAGTAAACTTTCAACAATCAATCCAGTTCACATACACTGAAAGAATGGTCATGTGTGAGAGCATAGAAGAATCAGGGCACAGCATATTGTACCTTCTCAGGTGGAACACCTTCCCATGGTTTACGTAAAGTAGAAAGCTCCCACATTATGACACCAAGACTAAAGATATCACATTTCTCCGTAAAAGGTTCCTGGCGAATGAGTTCTGGAGCCATCCACTCTGGTGTACCAGCAGATGAAGTGTCCTTCATGTTTTCATCAGTCATTATTCTCGAGAGCCCAAAATCACAGATCTTGACTGTCCAATGTTTGTCCACGAGACAGTTGGCACTTTTTAGATCACGGTGGACTACTTTCATCCGGTGAATGCACATCAGGCCCCTTAAGCATCCAAATCAAAAATACAAACCAGCATATGAATTACGCATATGTAGTTTGATATAGTATACTATCTAGGGAAATATGTATAAGATGTTCTTGTTTCTTATGTAGAGTGAAACAAATCAAGTATGTTCACTCCATTAAGATATAATAATTAAGACGGAACTAGTAACTAAAAGAAATATGACATAATAAGTAGGTAATGGTGCACCCTAGTGTTCAGCTTTCTGCATGCCATTCTGCTAATCCACAGAGAATCACCAACCATGATCCACACTTTGAGCATCGAAGGCAGAGCAAATAGATTGGAGATTATAAGCAAGCTATGTACCTGCAGATGTCTCTTAGCATCCTGAGCCTTCTGTGCCAGCTAAGTTTCTTCTTTTGACCACTCATGTGGATCAAATAATACAAAGATCCCAGCTCCATGTATTCCGTAATCATGGATAAGCGCGGAGGTTTTGTGCAGGCACCCAGAAATAGAACAACTGCAAAAACATGGATCACAACTTGTCTGATAAAGGTGAACGAAGAAAATAATCTTAGACATGTCTCCCCAAATTATTTAATAAACATGAAACGAGAGATTGTGAGGAAAACAAAAATCACCATTTGGGTGGCGAACTCGGCTGAAGAGAGAACCACAGATGCCCGAGCAAACATGCAAAATAGTTAGTAGATGTATACAGGGATTGATACAACAATAACCAAGCAGCAATTGATAACAAGGTACCTGAGAATCGATATCTCATTGCAGAAATCTTCCATGTTTTCGACAGTAAGATCTTGCTCCAGAAACAATTTGATAGCAACATCTGTTCCGTTCCACACTCCACGAAAAACTTCACCAAAAAATCCTAGATGCAAAACATAAAACAATGCTCAAGTAATTGAAAATGAACTAAAAACTGCATTGTCCATATCAAAGATAAATTTAAAGCAGCTTACCAATCCCCACCCGAGTTCCAACAGTCAGCTCTGAGAAGTCAATGTCCCATTCTTGATAGGGTAACAAAGGCTGATTCTGCAATGTGGAAGACTCAACCACTTTATTCCACGTATCCTTCACGGCAAAATCTGAAGGCCCTCTTCGTCCGAATCCTTGACTCCTGTAAGCATGAGGGGATGATGGCAACGACATTGTCTTCTTCGAATTTAACACATCATCAAGATGGAGGCCAGACACCTGGAAAATGACAACCAAAGAAAGCACAAGAGTTTATAGAGGTACGAGCCACTAGATTCAACTTCTTAGTGCAATGACTTTCTCGAGAAAACTCAGAACGTATATACTGGTTAAACTATGGGAAGAGAACTGACACAACACAATAGTCACTCAAAGATCCCCAACTTACATTTTTATTGATACCTGAGCTGTTTCATCCTCTCGGCCATGCAAGAGACGGTTTTGCTTTGATTTCTCATACATTTCTCGTACAGCGCTTCAAAAATTTGTAACAACAGAATCAATACACAAGAAAATGATAAAACCGCAGCTCACTCTTTCATGAGTTCTTTCTCATAATTCTCAGTACCAAATCACAAAGTTAGAAGAAGTGCCATGAAATGGTTTAAAAGCTTTTGTGACAGTGAGAGTGAAAATATAGTTTCAACATCACATTGGTACATCACTATCCTACAGACACCTAAGCATCTACGAGTTTGAAGATAACAGTTTTGCACTTTAGATGGCTCATTCCGTAATTACATGTGATATAATGACAGCTGTTAAGATAATCGAAGAGTTCCAAAATTACCTCATAACTTAGATTGACAGAACAAGTTCGAATAAAGAGACTTTAATATGCAAGCTGATAATTACACAAATGCTTGTAAAGGATGAAAGAAAAAAACAGTGCACACGGTTGAGAATACCAACCTTGCAATGTCATCCCCAATCTCTGGTGTCATCCTGAAACTTCGTCGTCTAGTTTTACGAATTTCTAATGTGGATGAACTGTTAGAAAGATAAACATATTTAAAATTTGTTTGCACAGCAATCAAATATACATATTGCTCTGGGCATCTCGTAATAGTAAGATCAGAATTCTGACAAACAATGCAAGAATAGTAAAGTATATTATCACTAAAATGGAGTGAAATTTACAAAGACAAAAATTAATACTCGAGTTAACATATAAGAGCAAATATGCAAAATCTAGCAAATATTAATCCTTGAGATCTATTTGAGCAATATCTGAATTATCCCTGAAGCAATATATGACGGTGTGGTTGAAGACCTTAAGCTTTTCATGGGTAGTTCCTTGGAAAGGCAACACTCTCTCTTAGGTACTAAATACATCTAAGTTATTACTTTCCTTTATCTTTCATTATTTATGAGAATAAGTTTAATGGTTTTGTTGGCTCTGCAAGAAATCCCAAATCTCTGAACATAAATTTCTAGAAAAGATAGAGTGTAGCCTTTCCAAGGAACCAATGAAAAGCTTAGGGTCTGCAACCACAGCCTCATACGTTGATTTTAACATATGTGAGCAAATTTGCAAAATCTAGCAAAGATTTGAATAAGGAACTAACTAATATTGGAAGTCCTGTCAAACATGCTGACTAGATGTATGGAAAAGGCTGACAGATTTTGGTATGCACTATTGTAAAATTGAGCTACCTTGAAGGAGATGCATCACCAGAGTAATCCCTAAACGAGTGCCTACCAGTACTCAACATAGATCGTCCACGTGATCGCATGGATGGGTGTTCTGGGCTGCAAATGTAACAGATTGCCGACTTTTATCAGTTAAGCATAAAGAAAGGCACACTTCAAATAACTCATACAGAATCGCCAAGCAAATTTTCTGAGATGCATCTTATCAAGAGATTTAAATATAAAAGCAGCAACAAGGAGAGAAACGGTAACTTTTACATTTTCCAACTCATTACTATATCAATGTAATGATCTGCGTATTTTATTTTCTGTTAACTATAATCTAAGCTAGAAAGAGCAGGGAAAAACCTCGAGCTAGCTGTTCTCTGTTCAGCAATCACTTTTCTGCGGCTACGTCTCCAGAACACAGTGGCAATATTTGGTTCACTATGTGAGGTGTTACTGAAGGAAAAAAACACATTTCTATCATAAATCTACCATTAAAGATACAACTTGTCAGAATATATGTCACAGGTACCTCAATTTTCTTTCAATAGCTGTAGCAGGTCTAAGCATCAAATTATGCAATGATGCATTTGGATATCCTTTTTCATCTTTTTCTGTACTGTAACATAGGAAACGGTTCATCACTCCCGGGGAAGCATATAACAAGAGATGTGTCCAGAATGATCTGCCTATAAAATGGTTTAGCAAGAAAATCACGCAACGGAAAACTGACCTCTCAGGATCTCTTCTCTCGTATAAAGGACTATTTGGCTCCAAAGGCGAGTCACAAGAGTCGTTTTCGGCAGAATCACTCTCTCCCGAAGGTGTGATGTGTGACATGAAAATTGCCTTGGCTGATCGAGGCACCAGCTGACCAGGAAAACGGATTAGATCAACTAGTAGTTCAACGGAGTTCAGCACGACTATAACAGACATGTGTTTGTTAGAGTCCATGCAATCCACAGTCCCATCATTAGGCAGACCCTGCTCATATGAATCAAACGAGAAGGTTGATTTGTTAGAGCCAAATAGCACATAATTAGAGGAAACAAGAAAACTGAAACAGCAAGAAGTTGAGGCTCACCACCACCAGCCGACTCTCAAGTCCAACAGTGTCAGCTAAGACTTTGAACAAAATTGCCCGAGCTCGACAGCACCCACGCTTAATTTGGCCAAGCAACTGAGCACCATGGTTTTCAAACAAGAAGGCATTTTCCTCCAGAGCAAGCTTTGAAGGGCTTTCCAGTGTAGGACGCTTGTAAAAGTCAGACACCTGTTTAAAGAGAATGAATAAACGCCTGAGAACATGCAATGCAAACCTTTAACAAAGAGAGAAAAGTCATTTTCCTACCGTTCCAGCTATTTTCTTGATCACCGAAGCAGGATTTGAGCCGCTAACAAGTGTAGTGATCAACTGTTTTAGCATGGCGAGCTTCTTATCCTTCTGAAAATCGACAAGAATGACTTCAATTCTGACACCTTCCTCTCCCAAAGCATGTAGCTCATTCGGAGTAGGTAGTCTATTATATAGTTCCTTTACTCTCTTGTCCTGCACCAGAAAAAAAAAAAATCACATTAGAAGCAGCATCTTCCTAAATAAGAAAAATAAACTGCTCACCGGAACAACCGAGTAGAAACCATTAGGAATGGGTTCACAAGCATTCCAGTATCCCAAAGAAGCTGTGAAGCTCTTTGACCTGGAGAGACATCCTGCTCAACACTCCTAGGAGACTCCCTACTCAAACCATCACCTTGAGATTGAACAGAAAGTAACTTAACCCTTTCCGCAAGTTCTGAAGATAACGATTCATCTCGTCTCTCTTCCATCTTTCAGATAAGTCGTATCACTATTTTAACCATCTCTTTTACGCTATAAGAGGCTTTCTAAATCGATAACAACGTTCTGATTGGTGTAGAATCTGACCCATCTGCTCTTGTTTCTGCACTAGATAAGAACAATACATGTAACCTTGTAAGACATGTAAAATTAGCAGACAGCAAAATAACATGGGCTATAAGACAAAGGGTTTGTTTGCCCACCGGATTGGTATTAAAATGAGCAAACCAAGAAGACTATATTGTAAAGCAAGCAACTTTATAACATCAATACGTTATTACTCCACCATTGGCCCCACAATAATCAATATCATTAAAAAAAGATTCGAGAATCAAAACATAAGTAGCAAAAAAAACAAACACAACGTTGGAAATAAAACTGAAGAATCAAAGCTAAATCATCTTAATTTGTAGCTCGTAATTACGAATGTCTGAAATCTAACAAGAGCACTAATGAAACCTCTCGTAATCTCCTAACCAATCAAATTGCAGATACCAAGAATAACGCATCCATCTATAGTAAAAATTATTCCCGTATGAGTAACGGATTCAACAATCGAACACAAACCTA